>NC_039367.1:40731418-40905774 GCF_003573695.1 Papaver somniferum | reverse complement strand
TTTTAGCATGCGCCATGCTAAAAACACAGGGTGTTACATTATTCACCTCTTTAAAGAATTTCGTCCCCGAAATTCAAAACAAAACTATCGTGGACAATCTCTTCGGTTTGGATTTCCTGAGCAAAAGTCTCATACCAGCTCAGAAATCACGGGTTTCTTCAAGTTATCGTGAACAACAATTTAGACTTTCTGAGCAACCGTCCCATACTTCCTTCCCAGGAATCCAAAAGTGCCCACAAAAATACCAAGAATCTCAATTGGCCAGTGCCAAAAGGATATCTCGACAAGGTATCCTAAATGTGCATCCCATGCTACACACTCAAGAGTCCCTAAAGTTCACCAGATTGAAAGATGTCATCGAAATGACAAGGTTTTTGCGTAATACTGTGTGGAACAGCTTCCAGTTTCCCACCGTCCCTGACTGTCATCCAGGTTGTCACTCGTAAGTGGGATGCTAGCCGGGACTGACAACGCACACCGTTAGCCAGCTGCCAACGTGTGGGGATGATCATTCCCATTGTCTACCCACCATCCCAGACGGTCTTCCGGATATCCACTCGTAAGTGGGGTGCCACTTAGGCCAGGCAAACTCACAGCACATGAACAAGCTCAACTCGATTCGCAAAGTAACTGGCATTACAGTTACAAACTCCTTCCGAGCAAAAGTTGGCCTACTCTCCAAATCTATTTCCTTTTGAAGGAAAAATACTCGTTTGACGAGTCCACTCCGCACAGTCCCTAGTGTTTTCTCGGAACTTGCTCTGATATCAACTGTGAAAGATCGGAAAATTACGCCTTTGGCGCGTTGCCCCGCATGCCGTAACTTTCCAGGTGCGCCATGATGAAGTTACGATTCGGGCCTTAAAGCTAGGAAAATGCACGTCCATTTACCCTTGCAAGCATGCTAGTGGAGCATGATGCAAATAACTTAGCTTCCACACCGTTCCAACTTACCCTTGTTCCGCGAAGGGTTTATTAAGAAGACAAAAACTTTCCTAAAACTACAAAAACGACCTTTTGTGGCCCTAAACGATGGAGTTTGGCTAAATTCTGGTGACCATGTGGATCTATGGATCAACGTGTCTTGATCTATGGACCGTTTCCCATCAAAATGGACTCCTCTTGAGCTAAATTACGACACTCGGGTTTTTAGCCTATGTCGAACACCTTGATAGGAAGTATGAGCATCCAAGGAATGGAATACAACTAGCCTCATCAAGTCTGGCCACAATCATCTCTTGCATCGATCTACCCAGCATCGATGATATGAGGGGCCAAAATGTCGCAATCATATCCCAGTTAGATGATATGAGCGATAATGTGCTGGACCGGCGATGCTGCAACTCATTGCGGCTGCCTACGGACCCTTCCCTACTCTAAAGGGATCAAGCACAGATCGTAGTTCATCTCGAAGGGACATAAGCTTAAGTCAACTCATTTGCATGGCCGTGGCCAAGCAATAATGGTAATGGCCTAGTCCGTATAGGCCGTTCCGTCAAAATGCATCCAAGTGATGAATACTTGGTTTGCAACATGGCATAGTGATGCCTAAGCATCAAATGCCCTCTTCGAAAGGCTACGCAACTATAAATGAGATTTAGGCATCATTTATACTCTTCCGGCTAAGCTATGAAGTTTACTTGGTACATGGCTCGCATATGTACCTTCAGCCAACTACCCCTCCCTATATATGTTAACTTGACATTTTTACAACTTGAATTGGGGGAGCAAAAATCATTCATCAACTCCCCAGGCCGTGATGGCTGCACCTCACCACCCTGGCCAACATCGATGTACGACCGTGATGGCCGTACATTCAATTTTGGATCACAGGTCAGTTCTAATGTCCGTCCATGACGACTAGACATTTTCTGAGCCAAGCCCAGTGAAGGGCCGTGATGGTTGTACTTCCTGCTTTGGCCCATAGGCCACTCCAATGTCCAACCGTGATGGTTATACATCTCTAAGGCTATATTACTTTGTGCATGATCCGTATATGCACCTTCAACCAAATACCCCTCCCTATATATGTTAACTTAACATTTTTACAACTTTGATTAAGGGAGGAAAAATCATTCATCAACTCCCCACTTTTACTATTCATGGTCGTTGCCATATACCCGGCCATGTTGGTTGTCCGCTTCTAGCCCGATGTGCAGCCATGTTGGCTGTCCACTGCCAACCTGTTGTCCAGCCATGTTGGTGTACATTACCACCTCGGTGTCCATCCATGTTGGCTATCCGCTGCCAGCCCGATGTGCAGCCATGTTGGCTGTCCGCTGCCAACCCGATGTCCAGCCATGTTGGTTGTCAGCTGCCAACCCGATGTGCATCCATGTTGGATGTCCACTGTCAACCCAATGTGCAGCCATGTTGGCTGTCCACTGTCAACCCGATGTCCAGCCATGTTGGTTGTATATTACCAGCTCGGTGTCCATCCATGTTGGTTGTCCGCTGCCAGCCCGATGTGCAACCATGTTGGTTGTCCGCTGCCAACCCTATGTGCAGCCATGTTGGCTGAATGTTGTCAACACATCGTCCAAGGTCCAATGTTCCTTTTCCTACGCAACATAAGCTTTGGATGAAGCTTCATCTCAGGACATGGCGCATCTTTTAGCATGCGCCATGCTAAAAGCACAGGGTGTTACATAAGCAAAAGCAAATACATATGAAATAAAATCAGGCTTTTCTTGAACAGGAAAATAATTAACTAACAAAATTGTTATCTCAAATTTCGCATCCACTTCTCCAATATGTATGCATCTTATTCCAGGGAGAATTGATATCAAAATATCATTATGTTGTCATCCTGTTGATGGTGGATTTTCATTTGAGGCTAAAATTGTAAAAGCCAAAATTACGCGTTGACATCCTGCAAAGGATAAAGCCACTAATAAAATGATGAATACTTCTTCACTTCGCCAATTCATCAAGGTTGGAGCATGTGGCAACAATCTCTTGTACCCTGTGAATTTATAGCATTATAAATTAATACATGACTAGCCTTATATTTCCTGTTCCGCTGAACTCTCATTAGTGCGGCATGATGACTAAGTGTTGCTCTCAGCAGAGCAACATGAATCTCCAAGCGTTAATAATGAGGCGTGCACGAAATACCCGTACAGGATACAACTCTCGGTGTGTTATACTAGCCCGATCGAGCATCTGGACTGTCTATGTCAGTCTTAGAAATGATCACGACCATCCACCTTCACCGGCATAATTGGATGGCTTAGATCGGACCCATAGACACCAGGCAGATATTGGCGTGTTCACCACCGGCCCAACGTGGGCCCCACATGGTCGGCCTCCCCAAAGGAGAAGCGTGGCTTGCAAATTCGTCCATCCAAAGAAGCGTGGACGTGAAACCCTAATTAGGGTTTGCGGCACATCACATGTGTCGCAAATCAGTCTCAACCATCCATCTTCACAGGCATAGATGGAGGGTGTAGATGTAGATTCAAAGATCCCAGAGCATGTCAACACAATCGTCGTGGGCCCGCCTACATACATGACTAACCGTTCAAGACCAACTATGGTTGGTCGTCTCGATTCGTGCGCCCAAACTAGGCATGGCCGCGCGTTTTCAATTGCAAATCGATCTCGACTACTCAACTTTGCCGGACAAATTGAGTGGTTTATATCGCCTCTTCACGGGACAGTGCGGTACGGACGAGTACACTGGTCTGCTGACTGCACGCCTAACTGATCGGCCAAAACCGACCATGGTTAGTTGTCTCGAAACGCGCGCCCGAAGTAGGCACGACGTGCGGTTTTCAATTCCTTTGCGGCATGGGATTTCTGTCGCAAATCAATCTCAGCCGCTCCTCTTTGCCAGACAAATTGAGTGGCTTAGATCGCATCTCCATGGGACAGTGAGGTACAGACACCTACACTAGCATGCCGTCTACACGCATGCCCAATCGGCTCTGCAAAAAAATGTGTCCCTTGCTTGAATTCGACCAAGCTAAAGGTTGGTGTTCGAGCACCTCCTAAACCCTAATCCGACGGTCGCAGATGTGGGTCGCAAGCCATCTCGTCCTTCCAACTTCAGCAGCCTGGACGGACATCCTAAGACAGGAGTTAGGCGACCAGTGAGGTATCACCACGATCACCGTCCACCACTCTTCCACACAAAGTGATCGGCCAAGTCAGGTCTTACCTATACAGCCTCCAAACGATCACTCGAAGATGGTTTGCCGTGATGCTATGCTTAATCCGCGAATTACTCCGTTAAGCCTTAAAACAGCGATGCTTCATGCACGCTGAATATATTCGATGCATTACATGCATAGAATGCACACGATATTTCATAAATATCGACTTCCTAAATAACTTAGTTATTTAATCTAGCAGCACGTGCTACTTTCTGTGGGTCCCACGATCCACACACTCGAGACATTAATCATGTCACAAACTGGGGGATACATACTGGGGTATTGGTCTGGCGGTTTACAACGTGCAACATGCAACGCGCCATCACAAGAACGTGTCAGGAAGACATGGACGGTTAGTGATGATGGGAGAAGTGGGCAAGACTAATCGTGTGACACTAACACACAACTCCACTACTCCATCACTCCACTTCCTCCACTTTCCATGAGAAACTTGGGTTAGTCTTAAAGACTTGTATAAATAGGTTCTCCTTCCTATTTCCAGAACAAGACAACATAAACCAAGTGTTGATACAATCGTATTCAAACACCAGAACTGATAGCTTACATTCTGTAAGCCTGTTCAGCATTCTGATACAAGTCATACACAACCAACACCTTCACAATCTCAACACCTTCTTCGCTTCCCTCCCTAAGATCAACCCCATCTGCTTCACTTTGTGACCGAAGCAAGTCTGGAACGGCCATTTCTTGGTTTAGGACAGAGTTGTACATATTGATTTCTCGAATCACAAGCACTCCCGTGCAGTGCATTTGTTTAGGGTTTAGATTCATTTTTCATCCACACATCCCAAATTACCAAAACCGGCAAAAATAGTTTTCACCCATAAACACATCCTTATGTAAAACAAAAGAATAACAACAACCAACCTTTACCAAAGAAAGGTTGAAAACCGGTTTTTAATTATTGCAAGCAAAAGTTGAAAACCACCGAAATACATATACTTTTATGCTAAACCAAAACCGATTCAACATATTGTGACTTTTCCACATATTGTTTCTACCAGAATCCCTCATGATCCTTTGATAAAGCCTACCAACATGGGCTAGAACTTAATCCTGCTAAATCAAAAAGTCACCCAAACCATAAGGGTTGACATCATTATGAGATCGAATATCAAGGTAATAAAACCGAAATCAAACATCCCATACATATCCATAGCACTAATAAAGCATTCAAGCACAGGATATGTAAATCAAAAACCATCACAAGAAAAATTATAAATCAAATAATTTTATTCATAATAGACTTAATACAATCATTGAAAGAAATCAAAAATTGATGTTTATTTTCCTTTTGCAACTCAGTCCCTCATATCAGTACTAAATGAAGGCGGATTACTACTTTCAGTCTTCAACTTGTTAATTTCTTCAAGTAGAAAACCTTGTTGCTTGACCAGAACTTCTTGCAGGTGAGAAATTTTCGTGAAGGATTCTGCAAGAGCATGTAATTATGTCTTTGATTGAACACAAAAGTGTGTCAATGCTTCAATACACTGATCTTTCTTCAGAGTATTCTCACTTTCCTTCTTGCTAAGCCTATCTCCTTTTCTAATTTTACTCTTAATATCAAGAGAAGATCTAGACTTAATCTTAAGTTGATCTTTCTGATCTAGCATCTTGCCAAAAGAAGATGTTGGATCGAGACTCATGGTTTGGACAAGGAATGACCAAAAAAGAAGAAAGATCTTTTTATAATTTTCATACTTCTGAAAATATAATATTCGAATATATAAAATATTTTCAAATACTAGCTTTTATTTCCATAATCTACACATAAGTGCCTTATTTTTCTTCTTCCTCACTCAAAATTCGGCACACATGGTGAAGAAAGAATTCTAATACCGATCAAGTGGTATTAGTATGAGATTTTCTCTCATTATGGAAATTTGAACAAAAAGATTGTCCTTGATCTAGTATCGTATGAGAAATTCTCTTCTTATTACCTCGAACGAGCGAAGTATCTTGAGATTGACTTCGGTTGCTTATGCAACTTTTAGCAATTCTGTTTTTGAGACAGTTTTTGCATCTTGTCTTATTTTTCCCTTTACCATTAGATGATTTAATAACATCGGAAGACATGTCCATTTTTAAAATGGGTAAATCACTAATGGAGGAGGAAGAAATAAGATTGACAACTAATGCAATATTAGTTGTTTCCTCTTCTTCAGAGTCGTATGAATCATAGGTCTCATCTAGAATTACAGCCAACGCCTTGCTTCAAGTGTATTTCTTAAGAT
This sequence comes from Papaver somniferum, assembly GCF_003573695.1. NCBI lineage: Eukaryota > Viridiplantae > Streptophyta > Magnoliopsida > Ranunculales > Papaveraceae > Papaver > Papaver somniferum. The sequence continues at coordinate 40,899,359 of NC_039367.1, read as the reverse complement.
TGGGACAGTCTTTAGCAATATGACCAAACCCTTTGCACTTAAAACATTGCGGCCGATATTCATCATCTTCTTCATGATCCTTTTTGACATGAACTCGATCATGTGGACGAGAAGATCGATGAGTATCCTTAATGAATCTCTTATTACGCCTTTTTAAGAGATCTCGAAATTGTCTAGTAATCAATGATAATGATTATTCAATTTCATCATCAGAATCTGTTCATCTGAATCATCCGTCTATCTATTCCTCTCCATTGGAGCTTTCAGAATTTTTGCAGCTTTAAAAGAGATTCCTTTGCTTTGAATAGACTGTGATTCATGGTCAAATATCTTTAACTTTCCAACGATGTGCTTCGTGAGAGAGTTGAGAGATCATTTGCTTCTGAGATTGCATGCTTCTTAGAATCGTATTTTGGTGGCAACAATCTGAGAATTTTGCACATTATATCTTTTTCAGAGATAGTCTTTCCAAGAGAGAAAGAGGCATTGATTATCTTAGAGAGTTTAAGATGAAACTCTTCAAAAGTGTCGTTGTCATCCATTCGAAGGTTTTCCCAAACGGACGTAATAGTTTTAAGTCTCGCTTATTTCTTTAAAGTGTTTCCTTCGAATACGATCTGAAGATTATCCCAAGCTTCTTTCGAAGTTTGACATGTTGATACATGATGTTGTAGATCACGACTTACAACATGTATTATAGCATTCAAAACATCTGAATTCTGCTTTGCAAGCGCCTTTTCTTCGTTTGAAAAATCTACTAAGAGTTTAAACTCAGTTTCTGAATTTTCTATCTTTGGACGAATATAACCATCGACGACTAATAGTCAAGTATTAAAGTCTCGTGATTGAAGAAAAGATCTCATAGCAGATTTCCACCATAGATAGTTTGTTCGTCAAATCTTGGCGGTACGTTAATTGAAGTCGATTCATGAGAACTCGAGTTCATTCTTATAGGTTGGATCGCACCAAACACAGATTGTTAGATCTTTTCGTGTTTGCCTACTCTGATACCAATTGAAAAGGCGAGGGTACCCAAATATACCTCAAGCTAAAACATTTCCTACCTATAAGTCCTTTCTCCGAAAGTGATTATCTATGGACTGAGTCGAGACAATGCAACTCATCGGTTCACACTTCGTGTGATCGTTTATGGATACGAGATCGAGACAATAGCACAGCGAAGTATGTTTACTTGATAACAAGGTTCGGACTTAACCAAACACAATAGGATTGCTTATCAAGTAAATAGGAAATTAACGTTTGTGTGATTTACTTTAATTATAATGCGGAAAATAAAAGTAAATGACACAGCAAGATTTTGTTAACGAGGAAACCGCAAATGCATAAAAACCCCGGGACCTTGTCCAGAATTGAATACTCTCAGGACTAAGCCGCTACACAAATTTAAACCAACTTCGTACAGTTGAGACCAAGCAACTAAACCTATAGTTCACCTAGTTCTGTCTGTATTCTCACGCCTCCGACCTATGAATAAGTCACGTACTTCGAACAATTCCTTTGGTTCGTATTCCAAACAGTAAAGGAACAACAAATCTGTTTGGTATCAACTCCCTTCAACCAATTGATGTGAGTTCGACAAAGGCTCTTCTGTTTATCTCAAATTACTCCTTCTTCAGGTTCTTAGATCTATCTTATTCTCAACTACCGAAGTAATTGCTAAGATTTTTCAATCAATACTTTTAATCACAAAGAATTGTAATGATTCCGATCTACACAACTAATCAATTTACCACAAGGATAAAACGATTATAATTGGATCCTCTTATACCGAAACAAGTATTGTGCACACCAAAGATTATGAACCCCAAATAAGAAATCTTCAATATCTTGTTTGTCTTCAAATCTTCTTAGATCTTCAATAAACACCTGCACACCACAACTTGAATCTCTTGTGATCAATCACGCACAGAACGGAGTCTGTTAACAATAGATTATCACAAGATCGTCTTTAGCACTAACAACAGTCTAAAGATCCCTGTCGAATCTTCGATCTAGTTTGAGTGAATCTTATATCATAAGAGAAGATTCTCAAGCATAAACAAACTAGGTGCAATCAAAGTTCAACCACCGTTAGTCAATCAAATCAATCGAAAACACAAGATAAATCACAATTATCTAGTTTTCCTCCAACGATACTAATAGATCTTCTCAATCCCAAAGAAGACTTTAAACTGAGCGGCCGTAAGAGATTTCGCCTAATTAGGTTACTCTCCTCTCCGAATAGGCGGCTTCACCAGTAACAACACAACCGAGGAAGTTTGCTGTCACGAAGGATTAGTTTGCTAGAGATGCAAACTTCAAGTATTTATAGACAACGAAGTTTGGACACCAAGGAATTTCCAAAACCGAAAATATTCTCAAGATATTCATTAAAGCACAAATTCGGTTTCCATAATTCCTGGAAATGCTCTGTCCAAAATATTGAACGAAAATCTCTTTGGAAAATCTTTAAATAGTAAATGCACATTACTAATTCTTATTTTCCTAAAATAAAATTAAGACCTTAATTAAAAGATTCTTAACTTATTTATGTTTCGATCCTAGGATTTTCCTCCTTTAGTTATTAAGGAATAACTTTGAACAATAAAAGATAAACATTACTTCCTGTGTTCAAAGTGTGTCGACATCCTTACTTTGTAAGTTCTCTTTCATACTTATAACCTTGAAACCGATTTGCAACACTTCCAAACAAGTTTAGAATGGGTTCATCTGACTTCCGAGAACTATGTGATTGATCAAGAACACTCAATCACAAATCATGGGTTTAACGGTTCTACCAAAATAAGTTTCGGTTCTACCTCCATGTGAGTATTGTGCATAGTCACACTAGCTTTCCAAAATTCGGTTGACTAGGTACTAGAATCGGTTCCCCACATATATATAGTATCTAACTTATATGTGTTGCACATGTCCATAGGATCGGTTCCCCTTTGCCTAAAAACGTGTTGCACATGTCCATAGGATCGGTTCCCCTTTCTGCTACAAACTTGCTGCACCTCATACAAGGATCGATTCCCCTTTGTGATGTGTTGCACCTCTTACTAGGATCGGTTCCCCTTTACCCATATTGGGTCATACACAAATCACAAACTCGATCATACCATCTCAAGTTATTACTTAAGCTCGGTTTCAGTAATAAAATTCATACAAATACATAAGTCAGGCCTTTGTGAATAGTTTTACCAAGAACACAAACAAGTCATGAGCGGTTATAGTAAATCACACATGTTGGTTTTTCACAAGATATGTAATGAATAACAATACCAGTAACGCCTGGCGATTTCCTTTTCGATTCATAAACAAGTTTATGAACTTACTTCCTTAAAACACATGTAAAACATTATTTCTTAGGATGAAATCCTCACCTCATACCCATACATAATCGCAATAAAATTTAAACGATTATGTCGATGTCTTATCTACAAAGTTCAATGGTTAAGCAATAAACCTCGTATTGTATTCCTTAATACTATGTCTATCTAGAGTGTTCATGCTTCGCAGTTTTGTTTTCAATATGCACGACTTTAAAGATACGTTAGGGAATGAAACAGTTCAAGTTAAATATCACTAACCTCAAGTGGAAGGATGATGTTGTCGTTGTAGCATCTTACTTATTCACTTCTTTAAGTCTTCGGAATACTTGTAATGTCTCATATCCTAATACTTTCAAGTTAACCTATACGAAGTTGACTCTAGCACATAATCAAGCGACTCTTATAATGAGTTTTGATTCATTAAAATATGAGAACCAAACTTGACATACCAACGCTTGGTGGGTTCAACCGAGCTATCTCTAACAATCTCCCTCTTTGTCAATTTTAGTGAAAAACTCTTACAATCATATGGATAAACAAATTACAAGAATTCATTACATATACGCTTAATTTCCGAATTCAACAGCACAATAACTTGTATACATTCAATCCTTAAATGCCGATGTTGACATTATAATAACAAATCTAATACTCCCCATAAAGGTGAGATAGGTAGATTTTATCAATCCGCACGTCTTTGTTATACCAATTAATATGATATGTTACTCCCCATTAGTCTATGCTTTAACTCTTTCGTTAGATAAACATTTAAGCACAATAGTCCTTTTCTTTATTGATACCAATCAATATAAAATCAATGCCAGTATCACTTGTTTACTCCATACATTTCTCCCCCTTTTTGTCACAAAATGACAAAGAAACGACAAAAATAAAGGACAAACCGAAAAGAATCTTACAAACCTCAAAATAGACTTGCAAACCTATAGAGTTAAGCACGAGGGTTCCACACACCATTTTTGATAACCAATATCAAAACCGAAACTACAAAGTAATTTGTTTTGATATGTTATCGAGGAAATAATTGCCCGAAATAATTTTCCGAATTTAGTTTAGTGTTTATGGGTGAAAACTATTTCTGCCGGTTTTGGTAATTTTGGGTGTGTGAATGAGAAATGAATCTAAACCCTAAAAAATTCACTGCACGGGAGTGCTTGTGATTCGAGAAATCAATCTGTACAATTTTGGCCTAAACCAAGAAATGGTCGTTCCAGACTTGCTTCGGTCACAAAGTGAAGGAGATGGGGTTGATCTTAGGGAGGGAAGCGAAGAAGGTGTTGAGATTGTGAAGGTTTTGGTTGTGTATGACTTGTATCAGAAAGCTGAACTGGCTTGCAGAATGTAAGCTATCAGTTCTGGTGTTTGGATACGATTGTATCAACACTTGGTTTCTGTTTTTGTCTTGTTCTGGAAATATGGAGGAAAACCTATTTATACAAGTAATTGAGCCTTACCCACATCTCTCGTGGGAAGTGGAGAAAGTGGAGTGATGGAGTAGTGGAGTTGCGTGTGTTAGTATCACACGATCAGTCTTGCCCACTTCTCCCATCATCACTAACCGTCCATGTCTTCCTGACACGTTCTTGTGATGGCGCGTTGTGCGCTGCACGCTGTAAACCGCCAGACCAATACCCCAGTATGTATCCCCCAGTTTGTGACATGATGAATGTCTCGAGTGTGTGGATCGTGGGACCCACAGAAAGCAGGTGATGCTAGGTTAAATAACTAAGTTATTTAGGAAGTCGATATTTATGAAATATCGTGTGAATTATATGCATGTAATGCATTGAATATATTCAATATGGAGAAAGCATCGTTGTTTTTAAGGCTTAATGGAGTGAGTCGCGATTTAAGCGTCTTAAAATGGATGCATGTATAGCCATCTTCATGTGATGGTTTGGAGGCTGCGCAGGGAAGTCCTCCCTTGGCCGACCACATGTGTGGTAGAGTGGCGGATGGTAATCACCACGACACCTCATTAACCAGTTAACTCCTGACCAGGGCTATATAACCAAGCAGGTGAAGTTGAATTGACGAGATGATGTTGTGACATTCATCTGCGACCGTTAGTGGAATTAGGGTTTTGAAGAGGTGCGCAAGCATCACTCTTCAGCTTGGTCGAAACCAAGCTTGGGGACATTTTTTGGCAGGACCGACCGGGCATGCGTGTGGACGGCACGCCTATGTACATGTCCATACCTCACTGTCCTGTGAAAGTGCGATCTAGGCCACTCAATTCGACCGGTGAATAGGAGTGGTTGAGATCGATTTGCGATAGAAATCTCGTGCCGCAAAGAATATTTAAAGAGGCGCAACATGCCATCTTCAGGGCGTGCGAACCAAGGCATCCAGCCATGGTTTTCCTTGGACGATCGGGCGTGGAGATAGGTGGTCCCACGATGATCGTGTTGATACTCACCGGACCTTCTTAGTCTATTCTTGGACCCTTCATCCGAGCAGGAGAAAATGGACGCTCGTGATCGATTTGCGACACAAACCCTAATTAGGGTTTTTTCCGGCCGCGTGTTAGCTAGTTTGGCTAACCGAAAATACATGCTATACACCTCATCTGGAGAGGCCGATTGTACGGGGCACTTATTAGGCCGGTGGTGAGTGTGGTGGTATGTGTCCGACCACCTCAGGGTTAATCTAAGTCATCCAACCGTGCTGGTGAAGTTGGATGGTCGTGATCAATTTTAGGTTTTTAGTGGACTTTCCTGCGACCCTCAATTCTTCACGCTGACACAACTTCAGACAATCGTATATTGCAATCTGGTCAGGTTAAGGAAGAGTAGGTCATGCAGGTAGGAAAAGGTCCGCCGGTGTACACCACGGCGCTTGTTCGACCGGCTTTGGGATGATCCACGCCGTCCAACCACGCCGGTGAAGTTGGACGGACGTGATGAACTTGAGACTTCCATAGGCGGCCTTTGTTTGTAGGATTCTTCCAAGCTGCTCCATACCAGTCTAGACATCCAACTTCAGGCTGGTGTTCGGTGGTAGTTTGGGAGGCATGGTAGGTATTCGACCGTCTAGGGAATAAGTGGGCCCGCTGGTGGTCATTAATGTAGTAGCCTGCTCCTGCTGAGGATCGTCTATGCTGGTTAAATCATGCGGCCAACTTGCGTGGTCATGATTGTTTCTGAGACTGATATGGACAGTTCAGATTCAAATATGCTCAATCGGGTTAGTATAACACACCGAGAGATGTAGCCTGTACGCGTATTTCGCGCATGCCTCACTATTAATACTTGGAGATTCGTGTTACTCTGCTGAGAGTAACACTCAGTCGTCATGTCGCACTAATAATGAGAGTTCTGCGGGAACAACACAGGAAATACAAGGCTGGTCATGCATTAATTGATAATGCTATAAATTCATAGGGTATATGGGATTTGTTGCTACATGCTCCATTCTAGGTGCATTAGTAAAGTGAAGAAGTATTCATCACTCATTAATGGCTTTATCCTTTACAGGATGTCAGCGCATAATTTTGGGTTTTACAAGTTTAACCTTAAATGAAAATCCACCATCAACATTTAGCAAACCAAAAATCAACTAAGCACTTTAGTTCCTTTGTTAAATCGATTGTACAAATACAATCGCTTCATTCGTTAATACCAAAATAAAGATAACTCTATTTTTCTCATTAGGTTCTAATTATCCATATAACTTAGACCTTTAAATTTTAAACAAGACAAGTACTAGGTTAGTTAACTAGAAGTTCTTCTTAAGGCATTCAATTAGACTTGAATAACCGAAACCTCCACTTTGATAAGTCTAACTAAGATAAACTTAGCTTCTCTTATCCAGAATCGAATTGTACTAAACAATCCATCCCGTAGACTTTTTCTTTCGTTAAGCCATAAATAATTCATACAAACCAAAATAAATCAACTTGCATAATTATTCACCTCAACCGGGTTGGGAACGAGGAGTTTTCTGTGATAGAAGACAACCTGAAGATTCATGTTGATGGTTCAACTGGAAGTGAAGTAAGGGCTATGATTCATGGTGGTACTCATATAGTCAATTATAAAGTTATTTTGGGGTTGTTACTCATGGCTATGAGTGATGTCTTTACTAGTATTTACCAAAGAGTTGGTTCTGAAGATACCATGTTTTCTCTTTACAGAAGTAAGCTCAGAATACTTAAGTGCATTGGTCATTTTTGAAGGTAGAGCATCAACTAATTCGGAGGGGGAACTACAACTAAGCTTGATGCATGTTGTTCAGATGAATGGCTTCAGCTTTTCAGGTACCTGGGTGTTAAAGTTTGCAAAGTTCATATTTCTTATTATATTCGAGATGGGACTACAGGTCAGCAAGAGTTGTGCTCCTTGTTAGTCAAGATCATTTCATATCCTTGAGGACAAGGATGATTTGAAGGAGTAGGATTTGTCATGAACCTGTTCTCACAGTTCTGGAGTTATTAAGGGCTAACCGGTTCTTTTAGATGCATGTTGGCTAGTCGTACTTAACTGTCAGTTTATCTCTATGTTAATCTAATTTTAATTATTAGTCGCTTGGGTGACTCACACGTAGTGAAAGTGAGTCTAGTCTGGTACTTATATTCCAGCCGAGTCTATATTCAGGTTTATGAAAATTAATCAGTAAAATTATCTTTTCTCCCTCAAATTTCAGTTCTCCCCAATCCAATCTCTATCCTTAGAGATTCTGAGTTGTTTCTGTACTAATTTGTAGTGTTGATCACTACAGGATTAAGCATAAGGTGTCTGCTGGGATAACAATAATGCATAGACGTCGAGTCTAATGAACTGTGACATATCATTGTACCAGCTGAGGTAAAAATGATGCTCAAATGATTTGGATCCACAAACGTTGGTCTAATGAGATTGCTCGATCATGGACCAACATGTATCCCGATATGTCAAGTGTTTGGCAAGAGATCATATATTGTCGAGTTATTGCAGAATACCCATTCTTGATCTACCATGTCATGAGTTGTCGAAGGGAAACGTAGGAATTAGAGTATTGTTAAATATTGGGTGATCGATGGTCGTCCAAGGAAATATTAGATGATAGACCAAGTGGACGGACGTCCAACGAATTATTGCTTCTTGGAAAATCGAGCAACAAAAATGTTGGTAGCAAAACCGAACATTAAAAATGTTAATTAAAATATTGATAGCTGGATAAATATGAAAATTATTGATGCTCAAACTCGATCAGAAATTATCATCGATTCCGAAACTATAATTTTACGTAGCCCTGGATCCAGAAGATGGAGGACTGTCCAACATGGGTAGAGAAACCGACCAACCAATGGGTATGAGGACCGTCCATTGGTAGGGGGAGACCGGTTAGGCGGTGTATCGGGGATTGTCCATTGGAAAGAGGATTGGAGGATTATCTAAGATATGAAGGGTTGTCCAAAATATGGATTAAGGAATGTGGGACCGGTCGTCCTTGGTGTCCAACGCCCAAGTTATACGGGCCACCATGTCGACGTTCGTCCATTCCTGAGAATTTTGGTATTTTTCGTCGGAAATTTGTGCAATATTTTGTATTTCCAGAAGAGTTTGATCTTGACTGGAATTCCCAATTTTGCTTGAATCAGCAAGTATGGTTTTTGATCTAACGTCCAATATTCTAGACTATTAAAATAATAATAGTATTTTAATATTTATGGGTGAAAAAGCCCCAATAGTCGTGAGACCATTTGATTTGTAGGATTTTGGAGAATTGCGCAATTCTTGACAAAATATGGAGAACCGAGGGTTTACACGAATGTGGGAGTCAAGGATTATGGAATAGTATAAAATAAAAGAAACACAGAGGTGTGGGACCGGCCACGCCATGGCCGCCGACCAGTGGGACCAGTCTCGTTCCTCTTTTCTTTCTTTCTTGTTTTTTTTTATTTTCATTTCCTATTTTGTATAGCTCTTTATATCCTCATACGTCCATATTTTTTAGTGCTCGTTCGTGTGTTATTACTGAGTACACTCAGTCTATTTTCTCGGGCTTACTTGATGGTGGCCCATATGTCTAGAAGGTGCATATTTATTACTAATCCATGGAGTTCATCTTAGAAAAGTCGTGAATTGAAGTAATTAAATACTCGTTCTAATAATTTATTTTGTATAGTCAGGGTACGTTGCGACATCCTGAAGACGTTATCGCTCTATACCAGCGGGAAATCTGTTTAGGAGTCGTCCAATCATTAAGATTCTTTACATATGTATTATATATTGTCAGGGAACATTTCGACATCCTGAAAACATTATCGTTCTATACTAACAGGAAATCTGTCTATGAGCCGTCCAATCATTTTTGATTATACATATAAGTGAATACTGAGCCAGGAAGTATATAGAAATATATGAAATATCGAGAGCATATGCGCTGAGGTCCCAATATTACGTCATATATTTATGTCTTGATGAGGTTACATGATCATTCAGAGATCGTTGTAACATGACTTTCATGTCCAAATTATAAAATATGAAATATGAATTTCATATATACGTCTGAAGCCGGGTCAGAAATATATAAAACTTGGCATTTTACAATTTTATCCCTCGTCAAAAATCCACCATCAACAGTAAGTGAACTTGCTCTGCATGTAGAGAGAAAACTGAAAAGTTAATAATTTTTCCTTTCTTCTTATACACAAGTAATAACAAAGTGCCAAGACTGACTAAGAGAATGATTATGGTGTAGAGGAATGTTCCGAATTTTGGATTGTAAAGATTATCTTCGTGTGAATTAAAATATTCCTTACTTGCATTGACAGAATTTGCTCCTCCTTGATTGTGATACGATCCGAGATAGACATTTTTCATAGCATCTATTGAGAATGGTTCAACGACCTGGTTAGGTATCCACCGAGCATCAGCTCCATACACACTTCGCTCGAAACCTGAGAACAAGAAAAAATATAGATAAACATGTTAATACTATGAGATACCATTTTAATTAACTCAATTACCATAATATTAAGAAAACAGATTAATAAGAAAAGAAATAAGTATAAACTAAATTTAAGAAATCGAAAGAAATGAGAATATTTGATAAAGATTACGGCAATGGTACAGAAAACACACAACAGCGTAAGAAATAGCAGTAGCTGAGGATAAGAAATCGAGAAGTAAAGGTTATCAATTGACTAAATTTGAAAGTGAATTTTGAAAAACTAAAAAAATAGAGAAAATCAAAGAATCTTATAAAACTAGGGTAATTCAAATTGTTAAAACATCCAGAGAGAAGAGAAATAATGTATGAATTAAGATTGAAAGGTGGATTAGTTGAGAATCGAGGGCACCGGGTTGACTCCGGTTTTATCGCCATTTTGCAGATCCCATTTCTTTCACGATTTCGGAGATGGAAATATAACTGTTCGTTTTTCACATATTTAAGAAAAAGATTATGAGTATGCTGATATGTTGACAAAATGAAGAGTTACAACTAGTTTTTCGCAGTGGTGTTCAGATTGACCAAGTAGGATTCATGGTACAATGGCTAATGTCACATATATCGTACCTACTTTTTGTTTTCTTTGGTACTCTCTTTTCTTTTTGTTCTTATTTATTTTCTTTCTTTTGGAGGTAAATTTTATTCCCTATATTTCCTTTCCTTTGATTAAAAATAATTGTCTGTCACGTTCTTTTTCCTTTTTTAAATGTGAATGCTCATAATTTAATAAAAGAAATTTCATAAAAAATTTTGAAAAATACCAAAAGTTAAGTGTATTATGAAAAAATAACCATTTAAAAAGGTTTTATGCAAAATAATTTTAGGTGTTTCAGATTTATTAAGGATTACGTGGCCTGAATAAAAAAGGATCACATGCTTCGACTATGAGGCATACATGTTCCTATCATAATTGTGACGATATGTAAAGATTATAGTGTAAGAGGAAAATTACGGTGGACATCTAATAAATATGTATTTTATAACAGTTATTACATGTTAATACCTCTTTTTTAATAAACACAAAAACATATTAGCAACCAGAAATTGTACATCATAATGTTTTACCCAATACAATTCCTTCTAACGCTTTACCTTTCACAAAGTTATGATGGGAGTCATTTTCAACAACAAAAAAAATTACTTTCTTTACACGGCTCAATTTGGCTAAATAATTATCATCTTCACCAATAAAATCCCTATGAACATATTTAAGATCTATTAATTTATCAATATCCAAATAAAACACACATCATTTAGGATATTCTTTATTTTCCAGTCACAACTAGCTGGTTTCCAGTTAAAAAAGAGACTAATTCTTTACAATCCGATCTGATCTTTATGTTTTCACACTTCATCTCTATAACCCATTCTACTGACTTCTTGATAACTATTGTTTCTGTTGCTGAGGGACTTGTTCTGATACCTGGAAAAACTTTGATGTTAGTTATTTTTTTGTTTAACCAGTGAGTTAAACCAATCTCATAGGATTCATCAAATTCTTCGTAAGCTACATCTACATAAGAAAAACATTATGTTTTTGTTCTTCTAATATTTATACATAGGGTTTTATCATGTTTCTTCCTGACTGTTGCGGCAATACATTTCCCAAGGATAGCTCCCAATCCTTAATGGATTTTAATCCAACTAACACACACTATAACGTTTGGTTTAGTATTTTTGAAAGCCACAGAACTTTTATAATTCCATATATCACAAAAAATTATGTTAAATACTTATTTCCATTCATTTAATGGGAAAATAAACCAAGATTTAACCCACAAGAAACGATTAATGTACTCATGCATCTGAATTCTTAACCCAAACCATACCGCTCTAGTGAAATTGCAGGCAGTAAATAGATGTTTGGAGGTCTCAAACCGATGTTCATTACAATTAAATCACACAAAAGGGTCGTCATGTTTTATTCAGAACATCAACAGCCATCTTACAAACAAAAAGATTGATTCTAAGAAGAATTTTTATGTGGTAAATTGTTAGAGCGTTTCTCGGATGAACCCACCAAGCGTTGGTATGTCAAGGTTGGTTGTCATATTTTAGTATCAAAACTCATAAGTCGCTTGATTCGATTACTAGAGTCAACTTCGTTAGGTTAGACTAGGAAGTCTAGAAATTTTGACACATACAAGTATTACTCTGAAGACCTGAAGATTCCGAAGACGTATCGATAACGACAATAACATCATCCTTCCACTTGAGGTTAGTAATACAGGACTTGACTTGTTTCCATTTATATATCATAAGCTTTCAAGTCATTTTTAATTGAAAATGTAACATGCGAAATTATATATATGAAACTCTAGTATAATAGACTTGATCATCATATTGTGATCGAAGTGTCAAGGAACAATATATCAATAGTGATAGGTGATTTATATTGATATTTTGAATTACGAAGTATAATGCTTATCTTTTGAACTTCGTAAATACGACATTAACATAATCTTTGTAACTCGTTACTACATTGTGTAGTGAACATAATTTTGATTTCATGCCTAGAAAACTATGTTTAATTACATGAGTTTAAGGAAGTAGACGTACGAACTTGTTTCGTAGTCGAAAGGAAATCAAAAGGATTGATGGTCCGGTTTTCATTGAAGAACTTAAGTTTGGACCGATACTAACCTATATAGGGAATCAAGATAGAACCGGTCCTAGCTTATGTTGGGAATCAAGGTAGAACGATCCCGAACAATATTGGGAGTCAAGCTAGAATCAATCCTAACTTGCTTTAGGAGTAATGGTAGAACCGGTCCCAATAGGCAAAACTGATTGCTCTAAGTCATGTACACTTTAGGGTTTGCAGATTTGGAAATAGGGTTTGCAAAATAGGAAAGTTAAATCTTAATATAGAGTCCATTATCTTAAGTTGCTTCAGTCTCTTTGAAGATCATAAACGTTCAACCCATTTGATTGTCTTCCAAACAATAAAGGATTAATCTATTTGGTAACCACTCTCCTATCTCAGAAAATAAATCAGAGATATTTGAGTGTGACAAAGGCTTTTATGTTTAAAGTAGAGAAACATAGTTCACCTCTTGATTCCAGCAACCATGTTTAAAGTATAAAAACATATATTCCAGCAACCATTGAATCCATAAGATCAGAAACATATTTCACCTCATCACGCTACCACAAGTAAAGGGAAAATACAAAGAATCCAATTATCACAAGTTACATAAATATTCTTACCATCTCCTACTTTGCAGAGACTATTATTTTTTACAATTTACAGGCCTTTTGTTATGCTGGTCCATATGCAAGAGGCATTACAAGATCCATTTGGGTTATTTACAAGCCAAATGGAAATATTTGGCATTACAAGATCCTAACTTGCTTTAGGAGGTTATTTACCATTTCTAGAAAAATATTTGGCACTAAGAGTTTTAACTCAGAGGTCATTTGGGTTATTTACAAGCCTCCAAGCCAATCTCGTTAGCAAGGACACATTCACTTTGTGATGATTTTTTAGTTCCAGTACCACAACTAGCCTTAGAAGTTTTAATCTTACTCGTTTGTATATTATTAAAGTGAAATTTCGTGTTTTTGCATGGTATTTTTCTTATATAAATTAACCAGTTGACTGCTTATGCTACTCATCATCATCCAGTTGGACTCCAAATAAGAAATGGAAGCAACTGAAAGTTTCGGTCTAAAATAAAATATGTTTACTATAAGAGATACCACACTCCATGAGAGTTACCAAATTCGCCTAAAACATAACAACCTTCACTATGTATTTCTTATTAAAAAGAAAAACAATCTTCACTATTATTTTTATTTTGTATGTGAAGCCTAGACCCAAGCTCCTACCCAAACGCAGCTAGTTGAATTGGCCCTACTGTCAAATCCAACCCACAAAACCCAATTATACAACTATACTAATATTTGTACTAGCTCACCAAACCCAACACAACTGCACTAAGATTTGTACTAACCCGTCAAACATAACTGTACAACTACACTAATATTTGTATTATTTGGACAAACCTTTATTGTGGAGGCTCGGGGGCTGGCCTTGGGCCAAAGTTGACAAAGTTCAACATTGGGCAGCAACCAAGGAGGGGGCATCAAATTTTGTTTGTAATATCCTGTTACTATGAATAGTGAAACTGACTTGTAATCGGAGGATTCACCATCAAGATCGTCTCATTCAAGAGATAAAATCCACAATATCTTCAAATATATTGTTGTATATTATTACTATTTTTCTATGTATATCATCTTACGAGAGAATTGTATCATCCCAAAAATATCGTTAAAGTGATATTATGTGGCCAAGCAATATTACAGTTTGCAATTTTGGGATCTTTAATTTGTTACAGGAAAAACTATGTGGGAATAATAAAAAATAAAATTATTTTTGTGGGATTTTTTACTTAGTGGAGTATTACCGCAAGCTGCAAGTCCGTAAGTGCAACCACCGTAAAAATGATTCCTAAAAAAAAAAAAAAAAAAACAGATTCATACGGAATTTTTTTTTGACATTTTCTACTCGTGGTCAAAATATATTGACAAAAAGTCAAGCAATCATGGCAACATTTTGGATGCCTACTTTGGGCATCTCCGATTCCAGGGCTGGCCTTGTGGAGGCTATTTGTACAAACACTTGTGGCATGATTAAACCCCTGGCCTATTGAACTCTTGACTTCCTCGTTATCATAAATACAGAACTGATGAGAAACCACTAAGTTGTAAGCTTGGACGCAAACAACAATCCAATAATTCTCCATGCAGCCTTGTAAATTTTTTATTCCCTCCGTTCCTAATTAATAGGCTTGTTTTGTTTTTATAGAAAATTAAGGAAATTAAGAGAACTAATCATTGAAAGTGATCCTCATGACACTTGTCAATAAAAGAAGTGAAGTAAATGGTTCACATGACACTTGTCAGCAAAAGAAGTAAAGTGAAATGGTCACATGACACTTGTCATCAAAAGAAGTTAAGAGAAAAGTGGTCCCAGAAAACTAAAGTAACATTTGACTTTCCCAATTAGGAAACCAGCCTATTTTTTTGAAACATCTATGTATAGAAACCAGCCTATTATTTAGGAAGGCAGTGAGTATTTTATTTTGTAGGAATTACCTATAGGTACTAATATAGTGGTATTAGTTAGTGGCAGGTCCATCCACTAAATCCCAGTAATCGGAGGTCCATAATTAAAAGAAAACAGAAAAATGGACCAAATTTTTTTATTCCAGGTCTTGTACACGTGCGGGTTTAGGCCTGTGAAATATAAAAATACCAAAAATAACCTTTCATATTTAAGAGATCTATAAGCACGAGAAGAACATTTCACATTTCATATTCATTTTCTTTTTCTCTTTCCTCTCACTGCTACTGCGATCGGATTTGGTCTTCTTCAACCTTTCTCGTTTCTACCAAATCAGATGAAGATTTCTCTGTTGCAATGTTTATATTAGGGTTTTCACGATCTAATTGTGGTTGTATTTGATTACGTTTTTGATCTCCGTGTCTAATTTGTTGATTATTTTACTAGATCTAGATGAATAATCACATTGTTTGTTCATTTCGTTATTAGATTTGATTATACCAGTTCCATTTTTGTTGGTTTTAGATTTGTTTCAGTTTGTTTTTGTGTATGAACCAACAGTACGCATATCCCGTACTGACAGAAACCTAGTCTACTTTTAAGAAGAAGAAGAAGAAGAAAGTGCATCGTTATGATTTACGACGAGAATATTTTTTTGTGTTTTCAGGTATGTTTTCTAATCATCTTGTTTGATTATTTTGTTCGGTTTTTCTTCTTTTGATTTGTTTTTTGATTGTATTATGATGATCAAATCGATTTTCATGACGCTTTTATGTTTTTTTAGGTTTGTTACAGTTTTTTTGTTGTATGAATTGACAGTACATATATGGCGTACTGATATAAAATTCTTCTGATTTTGTTTTATTCGAATTTTTTCCAGTTTTTTTTGGTGCGATCCATGAGTATGTATGTATAATACTGAAGTTTTGTCACCTTTTTTTAGTCTTATCCGTCAGTACATATACGAGATACTGTAATATCTATTTCGATCCTCTTATTTTTCATAGATCTGTTACCTATTCTTGTCATGCAGTTGATTTGTAGTTCATGAATCTTCAGTACGTATATCGCATACTGATAGGAAGTGCAATTTGGCTGTCTTTTGTCTCCTTTTTTAGTCTTATCCGTCAGTACATATACAAAATACTGTAATATCTGTTTCGATCCTCTTATTTTTCATAGTTCTGTCAGCTATTCTTGTCATGCAATTGAGTTTTGCCACTTTTTTGACATGCAATTCAGTTTTTAGTTCATGGATCCGCAAAACGTATATGTCAAACTGATATAAACTTCTTATGATTCTGTTTTATTCAGAGTTTTGCCACTTTTTTTGGTTTGATCCATGAGTACGTATGTGAAATACTGAAATATGTGCTTTGATTCAGTTATATTCATGGATTCATCACTTCTTGATATGCAATTGATTTTTTAGTTTATGAATCCGCAGTACGTATATGACGTACTGATATAAACTTCTTTTGATTCTTTTTTATTCATAGTTTTGCCACTTTTTTTTTTTTTGGTTTGATCCATGAGTACGTATGCGAAATACTGAAATAAATGGTAGTTGTTGTTGTGTTTTAATATTGTTATACTCTGATCACATTTACAGGTTCAATATGTCTAACGGATAGATACTCTACATGTAAGCAGTGTTGCAGATATATACTCAGATTTGTAAGTGGGTAGCAGATATGTACTCAAAATTTTGTAAACAGTGTAGCACATATGTATTGTAAGCGGTGCTCCAGATATATACTCAGATTTGTAAGTGGTGTAGCAGATATGTACTCAAATTTGTAATTAGTGTAGCAGATATATACTCAAATTTGTAAACAGTGTAGCAGATATGTACTCAAATTTGTGGTCATTTCCATGTTTTAATTAAACTTGGACCTCCAGATAAAATAAAATCCCGATTTGGTATAAACAGTATAGCAGATATTTACTCAAATTTGTGGTCATTTCCACATTTTAATTAAATTTGGACCTCCAGATAAAATGAAATCTCGATTTGGTAGAAGTATGTTATTTCACACGTATTTAAGCAGTAGGGTATATTAGTCATTTCCATGTTTCAAAGAACTATGGACCCTAGGATAAGGGTAAAATCCGGCTAGACCCTACTATAAATAACCTTATGGGCTTAGGACCAAACAAGAAATTTTCCATTACCTATAGGTACTATTATAGTGGTATTAGTTAGTGGCAGGTCCACCCATTAAAGCCAGTAACCAGAGGTCCATAATTAAAACAAAAAAAAAAAAGAAAATGGACCCAATTTTTTAATCCCGGGTCCTATACACGTGCGGGACATATGAGACGTATTATTAAAATTCCTAAAACACCCTCCAGTATATAAAACACAATAATTATATGTCGTTCATTTCTATTCATTCTCTCATTTTATGTTTCAGAGAAGAGCTCCGAAGATGAAGATTTTTTGAGGTCCTTGATCGATTCGTGAATTCGAACTCATATTGTGTAATCGGTAGGTGAAATTATTACTACTAGTCCTCCGTTTAATTGATTTCATCTTTAATCGTGTTTTTTTTTCATTTTTGAATTTCTTTTACATGTAAATCATCTTGATCTTTCTGCTACTCATTAATCACTTGAATTATCTTGATCTTGCATTGTTGGTGATTTCTTCGATCTTTACATATATATGGTCCTTTTTTTATGTTTGATTAAATTTTCAGATCTAGATGGATAATTACGTTTTTTGTTTATTTCGCTATGAGATTTGCCTATACTAATTTCTTTTTGTTAGTTTTAGATTTTTTCAGTTTGTTTTTCTTTATGAACCAACAATACATATATGATGTATTGGTAGTTTTTGATGGAAATAGTTCAGATCTAGAATGAAAATCATGTTTATGTTTATTTTGTTGGCCTTTTGTTTTTGTTTGTAAGTATTCGATTTCTTGGTTAGATTAGTATGTTCTTAGCTTATTTTAATTTTCAATTTGTTTATTAATTTTTGTTCGTTCTTTTTTTTTTGTCAAAATCATGCTTGTTTGTTGTTACAGATTGTTTGGATCAGCGGTACATATATGGAATGCTGATAAAAATTGCTTTAATTTTTTTATTTATAGTTTTATTAACTTTTTTTGCTTGATCCAGAAGTACATATATGTACTGAGATATAACTGTTTTGATTATGTTGTATTCGTAGATTTATAAGTTTTTTTTTGACATGCAGTTGATTTTTAGTTATGAATCATATATACATATATGGAATACTGAAAAGAACTTCTTTAATTTTGTTATATTCAAAGTTTTATTTACTTTTTTTGCTTGATCCAGAAGTACATATATGTAATACTGAGATATAACTGTTCTGATTCTGTTGTATTCATAGATTTATAAGTTTTTTTGACATGTAGTTGATTTTTAGTTATGAATCATAGGTACATATATGGAATACTAAAAAGAACTGCTTTAATTCTGTTATTTTCATAGTTTTATTCAGTTAATTCGTATGATCTAGCAATGCGTATACGAATTACTGAATTAAAACTCTTTTCGATTCTGTTATATTCATAGATTCATCGGTCTTTTTTATCTTGGAGTTGAATTAGATAATGAATCAACAATTCATATATGGATTACCTAAAGGTAACATGATTTTTTGTTTTGTTTTTGCAGGTTCGTTGTTGTTCGCCATAGTGGATTGTAATTCGATTGATAATTTTTTCAGGTTAGTTTCATGTAAAATGAGCAGTATTATTTTGATGTGTTCAACGTTTTGTATGTAGCTTATTGCATGTACTACTCATTTTTATCTGTTGTTCATCATGGTTATGTCAATATTGTTACGTTTTGGTTGCATTTACAGGTTCA
The DNA here is from genome assembly GCF_003573695.1 of Papaver somniferum. NCBI lineage: Eukaryota > Viridiplantae > Streptophyta > Magnoliopsida > Ranunculales > Papaveraceae > Papaver > Papaver somniferum. The sequence goes on along the minus strand of NC_039367.1, from coordinate 40,880,153 downwards.
AGATGTCTAGTTATAATCCAAACACTAGGAACTTTTTTGAGTATACCATTTATGTTTTGCAAATTAACTAGATTTATTTTCAGTATATCATTTATGTACTGCAAATTCATAGTGTCTAACACACATAGACTCATATATGTTAGCATAAAAATGGTTTTTTAATGAGTATGGAAGTTATGTACTAAAAATTCTGAGCCTTTTTTTCCGGTTTCAATTTGTGTAGCTTTTTAGTTTCTGAGAGTATATCATATATGTACTCTTATATTTTGCAGGTTTTTTATCCTCTAGCATATGCTTAGTTCCTGGAGAAGATATTGCATTAGTTCCTGGAGAAGATGTTGCTACTTGGTCCTCTTCAAATAAGGATTAGCTCATGATGTTGATTTCTTATGATAACACATTTTATGTTTGGATGAATACACGTTTATAACATGTGCATGGTAATACTAAAGCTCATGAGGATCTACATACTACAAGTCTTATTAATGCATGCATATAATTTCATATTTTTAGCTTGATTATATTGAACCAGTGATATCGATCGCCCATTATTGTAGGTTTTATCTTGGTTGCAGCATGACTTGTTAAGATACAGAAATCCAAGATGCATCTGACTTGTAGTGGTCTCTTATACCACCAAAGTGTGTTTCCATGGTCTCCATGTCTAGTGTTTATTTGTGTCTAGCATCGAAGTATGTCTACATGGTCTCCATGTATGTTATGAAGTTGTAAGCAGTTCAGCGGATATGTACTCAAATATGTAATTAGTGTAGCGAATATGTACTCAAATTTGTAAGTAGTGCAACAAATATGTACTCGAATTTGTAAGAAGTGCAGCCTATATGTACTCTAAAATTTTGAGTGCGGGTTTTATACACCAATGAATTTGAGTGCAGATTTTATGAACTTTCTTTTTTCGCATTTTTATGAACTGAGATTATAAAAAAAAGATCTTTTATCCCAACAATTGCAGGTACACTAGCAATCAAATATATACATAAAAGTTCTAAGATTATAACAAAAAAAATAAAATAAAGGCAGACAAATTAAGAGAAAGAGAATTAAACATAAAACTAGATCTTCCACCCCAATGCCACCAACACCAAGACCACCACCACCGCTACTAAACTATGTCTCCAGGCACCACTACCTGTTGGATCATATTGTAAAAGTTAGTTTCACGTCAAAATGAGTAATTAAGAAAAAGAAACCATCATATATGCACTGGCGGATCATATTAGTCAAAATAAACTAATTTTTTTAAGTACAACATACATGTACTACTGATGTACACTGTCAAAAGCAAAAGAAACTATCATATATGCACCCACATGTCCTATTAAACTAGAATTTTCAAATAAACTAGAATTTTCAGTACAACATATGCGTATTGTTGACTTCTACTTTGAAAAGCCACTACACCAAAACAGACATTTTGTTACACAAATATGTGTGACTTCTTAATTATTGTCACACATATAAGTGTAATAAATATGGTGTTATTCTTTTGTTACACATCAGTTGTTACACTTACAAGAGTGACACAAATTAATTAAAGTCACACTAAAATCTGTTACTAAGATTTCACACATATTAGTGTAACAAATTTATGATCAAATTAGAAAAAAAAAATATAGATTTTATTTTCCCCCAATTCGAGATGCCTGCACCAGTGCTCCCACACTCAAACATTCACATGAAAGTATCACAAAAACCATTGTATTCATTGAAAGTATGTACAAGTCAAGACAGTGTATATGCTACAAGTATACAAGTTGCTAAAAACCAATGGAAACCAAGATTTCATGTGCACTATAATTTACAATAATCGTACCATAACAACGCGGTTTAGATCACCACTCCATGAAAATTAATTTAATTACCAGTGTCTTAATAATGAACTGGTCCATCAGTGCATATACCTAACCAGACGACTATATACTTTCCTTGTATTCTTTTAGAGCCCAGCAAAATGAATCACTAACGGCTCCATGTACTATATCGGATGTGGTGCAGCAGAGGGGTCTACATCTGCAGATGCTAACGAAGGTCTTCCTGCACAGAGCATACAAAGTAAAAGGACATAAAAGAACATGAGAACGGACTGGGAACAAATAGGGATCAACGCAACATCAGACGAGAATCAAGTTTTTTTCCAGAAAAAACAACCTGAGCTTAAGTCCACATTTGTTGTGTTGTTTGCTGAAAATAACGAATTTCAAAAATATTAAGTAACAAACCTAACTAAAAAAAACTAGACATAGATAAAGCTCATAAATTGATCGACACTATAATTCAAAAATAAAATAAAAATGGAAACGATAATGGAGACATTGATCCATACTCTGGTTATACGTAGGTCTGCCGGTGATGCATGGTAGTTAGAACTGTTGTGCTTAACGCTCGTAAAGGGGGATTATTCATGTCACTGTTTTGAACTTGAGACTCTAAAAATGCAAAGTTCACCCTTAGCATCACTATGTAGAGCATCTACTGCATTGATAAAATCATTAATATATCTAAGTGGTTTATGCATAGGTTTTGAACGCAACTACTGATATATAACTAAAAATGCAATATAAACTGCAATCACGTGTTATTATTTTTAGTGTGAGTGTACAGAAACATAGAGAAGATGTAAATTATGGATGGTGATAGGAAACCAAACCTCTTCCTTTCTTTTTTTTGAAATAGAGAAGGCTTCCAAAAATGCTTTTGAACTCCAGTAACAAGTTCCGTTACCTGAGACAACAATTATAAACGTGATTTAGTTCTAGAAATTGTTCCAAGGGTGGTTTAGTCTGTTTAAATAGTTAGGAACTGTGCTTCTACAATAGGCACAGTTCAACAATCCGCGCTAACTGCAAGAGGCCTAAGAACTAGATTCTTTAAATATTGTTGTTGTACCATTTAAACATATAGGGACATTAACACAGTACACTGATTATGAGTGAAAAACAAAAGACTTGCTGGTGATTGCGTATATACCCATTTTCACAAGAATTTTATCCAGCTTGCCTCAACGAGTGTGTCCGCTTTATGAATTTTATAATGTTCTCAATTAATTTAGTATTAACATAAGACTTGTGAGATCACAGTAAAAGATAAAGCAAAGCAACAACTCAAAACTGCAAATTTGCAAAGAAGGAAAATATAAACACACAAATGGATTTGTTACACAAAAAGGCAAACAACCATATAAGGACTTGTACACAACCATATAAAATCAACAAGGGCTTGTATATGTAACTTCTTTTATTAGGACTTGTACAGAACCACATAAAATCCTGTCTGATAAGCAACACAATAGACTTTACCTGGACAAGTTTATATATTCTAGCAATAGGTATAATTTAGTTTTGTGAGGAATGGAGAAGATATGAGGAATGTAATTAGACATACCTCTTGATATGAAATACAAAAATATCCACAAGACAGAAGGGGAAATGTAGCCAGCGAGAATGGATTAATTTTTGATAAGATATGCTCAGCCTTGTTTCCAACTTCTCCTAACAGTTTGAATTGGAATCGGTTATAATTCAAAATATTTTCATGGAACATTATCGTCAGTAAGCATTGTTAGAGTGATGAATTAATTTACCAAAAGCGAACCACATAGTGAAAAGGAACCAACAATAAAAACACACAAAAGTTCAGTTCTGCTAAACCTTGAAAACATTCGCAGCTCAAGCCAATTGAAGGAAATGATGTTGCACAACAACGATTTTTATCTCTATCCCATCCCCTTATCAAAAAAAAAAAAAAAAACAAAACAAAAATCAGAAATTCACAAGTAAACCTTATCAAAACATATTCTTCAAGCTCAATAGAATAGACCTACTGTGTTTCCTCAAATAATCGGAGAAATCAACAACAAAAAATAGAACCTTAAATATATAATACTCAAATTTAATCTTTCACTTATCCAAAGATTCAGAAGAAAAAGGAACTTCACCAAAAAGACAAACCTTTGTTTATACTTCGAAATAATTGATGTTGCTTATGTTGACAAGAGTATTCCCTTCTTCCATACTTGAGTTTTATGATTATCATTAATAACGAAAAGATTTAGAATCTTCGACCAAAAGGAAAACCCTAATACCAAATCGGATCTCGAAATCAAACAAAAACAAACCCTAATGCGAAATCAGATACCGAAATCAAACTAAAAAAAACCATCAACTGCTTCAACAGAACCAATAAAGATTAAGAAAAAAAAATCTATTAATTAAAACGATTAAACGAAAGAGATTTGGTTTCCTTCGTTAAGATAGAGAGATAGACCTGGAAAGAAAAATTGATTTCTTCGAGAATACAGATCGAGTAGATTCAGGGGAAAATAAAGAGATTTGGTTTCAATTCATTCTGAACTTTGGTAAAAATTTTAGACGGAATTGAAAAAAATTGAGGCAGAGGAGCGAGAACTGAAAATATTGGGGGAAAGAAGATGCGAAACTGAAAATTGATTTCAAATGTTAAAAAGTAGAATGGAAGATATATAATGTTTTGTATTATGTAAGATGACGTTATTAAGTGGCCCACCATTTCTACAAGCAGAACAATCGAGACTTCACTCGATATTCAAGTTGGATAAAGATGACCGCTTGAAGGATATTCATGTAATTCCCCACCCTTAATCACGTGACACATGTACTATGAGGTGGCATCACCAAATCTAAACCTTGTAACTATATATATATACTCACATAGGAGTTTGTAACTTGGGACCGACAAGAAATGAAAGTGATAATAAAATGGAACACAGTTCCACTTTCTCCACCATTTCTTTAGCCTTCTTTCATTAGTGTCACGCCAATAAATTAGTATGCGAACCATTAATATCATTTTATTCATCTCTCAATTATTGAGCATGAAAACACAACACGTTATCAGCACGAATTTCTCAATAGCTATGATGGTTCTGTTTGATCGAATGACGGAGATGCAACGTCAATATTCATATCAGCGAGGATTATTATCTTTCCTTCCCTAACTTTCTTTGCCTTGATTTTATTAATATGGTTTTAGTATGATACTTACCTTATTGTTTTATTGTGATCAGGGTATCATAATAAATTAAGATTTCAATCTCTATTAAATCTTATATTAACTAAGGCGCATGTATATCGGCAGAATATATATGTTAATTAGTAACTGTTGGTAAGTATGGGATGGTGAGTATTGCAACTCTATGAACTTTGTTAATTTTCTTTATCATATTATTATGGTACTAACGGTTTTTAATATCAGTAAAGCGAGAAATTATTGCATCCTTGAAGGATAGCGTAAATTTGATTTTCTCAGCTTTGATAATCTCCAGAAATTTTGAAATAGTTCCACCAGAAGATGGAACATTGTGTGGGATAATATGGGTGCAAAATGTGTGCTCCGCTAGCATGTTGATCCCAGAAGTGACCCGTTACAAAACTGCTAGTCGTACCTATCGGCGGTCCCTGAATTGACCAACTAGGAAACTTTGCCATAAACAGTTTATCCTTCTGGGCACTTGTAAACTAATATTTCGTTGACCCTGAAGGTGACGAAGTTGGAGATTTGTTGATATTGTATTAGTGCCATATGTGTTTTTATGTTTATCTTTTGTTTTAAGTTTTGTTTATTTTCTTTGCTTATTTTTGTAAGTAATGGATTCCAGAAGCAATCCATGAGACGTTGTCGACTCCAGAAGCAGTCCAACATATATTTTGTGCCTTCCTGTAATAATCCAAAATTTATGGGTTCCAGTAGTAATCCATAAAATAGACTCCAGAAGTGATCTATCGAAATTTTTGGATTTCAGGAATAGCCCATAAAATTTTGGGTTCCCGAAGTAGCCCATGGTTACCAAATGTTTTTGTTGATGACTCTACTATTTTTCTCCCGTCTATCTTTATCAAAGGATATGGATTCCAGAAGTAATCTATCCAGTAAAGATATGGATGATGGAGATATTTGTCTCAAAGACAGTGGAACAACAAACACAAATTTTCGAACCACTTTTATAACCTTGTAGAGGTTTTTCGAAATGTAAACTATCATTTCAGGTTCGAATAATATGATAGATGGCTCCGGAAAGAGTGTATCATTTTGGTGGTATAAAGGTCATCATTATTGACGCCTTATATTATCCGGATTCCTGAAGAATCTGTTAAGTTTTTGAGAATATTTGGTATTACCACCTTGAAACGATAAATGAGCATTTTTATGGAGTATTTTGTTACCTCATTTGTTTTTGTGCCAGAAGCACGTTTAGAGAAGCTTGAGGCTATCTCTTTTATGGGGTGTGCAATATGAAAATTCTATAAGTAGAATCTCACATTGTCATTATCCAGAAGTTTGAACTTGATTTTTCATGCTCAGGCATGGTCGGTATGGACACCAAAGTTGTACCAAGATGAGTAGACAATAAAAAATGCTCCTAGACATCCTTTACAGAACCGAAAGCTTCTGCTAGTAGATAAGGATGTAAATTGTGTTGTTTGTTCCCTGAGACATTTATCTATTTAAATGGCATTAACATAAGCATTACGGTAACTCGTTGAATCACCAACATTCCTGCATAGGGTTTGGTGATATTTGTAGGACTTATTCACCCTACACTATGGACAAGTTTTCAATACTTTGTGGTATTGATAGACACATCCGTTGGATGGTATCTTCTATATTAGCACGTAATTCCATATTTGCCGAACTTTTTGTGCAAATATTCTGGTTGTGTATCCATTTTTGGACTTTCCAATTAAGTCCATTTATTTTAATGGTAAATTGACAGGATTTTGATGCTTCGCCTTCAGTTGGTATTATGCCGAGAACTATATAGCACATGTGCGTACTCAACATGGTATTGTTGAGTTATTTGTTTAAGAATCTTTAGTTTATTGCTCGACCAACTATTTACCATCAATGTTGGCTTGGGAAGCAACCTTACATTTCAAATTTACGTGTTTGGTCCATGGCGTCACCGAACTATATATGTTGGTTTCAGTTCATAAGACATTTAAAACCCTACACTGGTAATGTCTTATTGAAGATGATACTGTATTCCCACCGTTAGGGGGAGGAAGTAAGCCGTCAAAAAGGAACGACGTGAAATGTCTCATCTCTTGTCGAGTCTGCAGCTGTTTTTGGGTACTTTTTGTGTAGTTAAATTAAAACCCAAAAACTATCATGAGCAGAATTGCCTTTGAAAATCAGGCAATTATGGGACCAGAAGTTTCCAGAAATGAGATAGTAATATTTCCGCCATGATCAGAAAAACTAAGATGCCACCAGAAGTTGGCATGACAACCTTCCACCAGAAGTTGGCATGAGTAAGGTTGATAATCTTTAAGATTCTCCCATTTTAATCAGGGGGGAGAAAAGTCACCACAAGAGGATGGTGTGAACTATGTTGATAACCTTAAAAGTTTTTTCCTGCCTTAATCATGGGGAGAAAAATCGCCACCAGAAAATGGCACGCACTATGTCGACAAACTTAAGGTCTCTCTCTTGAAGTCGGGGAGATTACAGTCAAATGAAATTCTGCAATATCGACAATTGAGTAGGTTATCTGATTAAATTTTTATCCTGATCAAATAAATTATGGCTGCCACTAGAATTGGCGTGAAACATCTCATTTGTTTTCCCACACCAAGATATTGGATGTAATTGAGGTGTTGGAGATTACTCATGATTAAAACAAATAACTGCAGTAGCTCTGGGAAAATATTGTTTGTCACTTGCTTGAAGATGCAGACACAAGAAGTTGTCACGGCAGGTTAAATCATGCATCTCGCAATGACCAAGTCGTGTGCTAAAATACACTTGAGTCCTGAATAACTGCCTCATATATGCCTCTTAAAAGAGAGTCCAATCACTTTCCTAATATGTAGTGCTCTTGAAGAGAGACTACAGATAGTGCTTGTGGAGACTATCAGAATATGATCCACATTCTTTAAGTTTGAAACTCCTTATTGAAGATGAGGAGATGATGATGCCCCTGAAGTGGCACTGGTACCAGTTTGTGAAATTCTCTTGAATGTGCATGCACCAGAAAATGTGCAAAATTGTATATATATGATTGACGATTACTGTCTACAATAGTGGTTGTCTACCCCTCTGAAAAGGAACATCAACATTGTGATTGGTAGGCATATAATTTGATCCCCTCAACTAAGGCAGAAGATGGAATCTCTCTAAAAAGCGCAAAAGTTCGGATCCGACTCACACCGTAAAATTGTGAGGCCTGAAAATTATAGGTTGGTGTTTGAGATGAAGCGCAGAGAGAGTAAAATAATCGCATAAAGTGCGACTTGAGGGTTTTCCTACTGAACCCCCAAGATTGGTTCTGTGAAACGAAAAGTATTCTCCTAATATAGATGCATTTTAGCTTGGTAGTCCCTGAAGGACTCATATTGCATCTTGTTATGAGTAGTGGTTGTAATAAATCCATGAAGGATTCGAGTATCTAACTCAGGCAGCCACCTGACTTTGTGAACTATGTCAGGCTTGAAATAAATCATTATCACCACATAGGAGAAATTCGTGAGCAATACTTGTATGTGTTTTATGTTCTTGGTATAAGGTTAAAATCCGAATGGATTGATGGTATAATTTTTGGCTTCATAAAGAGCCCTTAATAACGCTAAAATCCACGCTTGAACTAAAATATGAGATCTCACTGAAAAGTGAAACAGTTTCTCGACCTGAAGTTCGAGATTATGCTAACATAGCATGTCTGTATAGACTAGAGTATCCAATTTTGGTACTCATGATACTTGTTGTGCTACTAAATTAGCACTATTACTATGTGATTCCCAAAAGAGGGAAGTGATCGATCTATCTGATACGTACGTTGAATTTATGGTCCAGAAGTACCATACACGAATATAATGCATGCATTATCTTGTTGTTGTTCTAACTTTTGTTTTGCAGGTTACACTTTTAAAGGCGGAAATTGATTCTACAGTATATATGAGTTTACAAAAGGCCTTTCACTGTTATGCCTGAAGTCAAAGAGGCAAACTGAATTTGGTGCGCAATAGACAGGGGATTTAAATACGAGGTGTACAATGGCGATTGTGCACCCTGCGAACGACTTGAAGTAAATCCTCCATGAACTGCAAATGGTAAAGCAGTTTTCTGAAGGCTATATAATATTTGTACCACCAACCGCTTTAAGAAATCATGCTTCAGGGGGAGTAAACTCGTAGAATCATTGGCTGAACTTAAACGCGCTGTACTCTTTTTCCTTCGCCAAGGTTTTGTCCCGTTGGGTTTTCCTTCAAGGTTTTAACGAGGCAGCATATGCGTGTTTAGCACTATTATCAGGCCACGTCCGTTGTACTCTTTTCCTTTGGTCTGGTTTTGTCCCACGTGGTTTTCCAGACAACATTTTTAATGGGGCAACATTAGCATCGACATCGGCATTATTATGAGTTTTAGGCGCTCGGGTGTTTTCCCAAGTGGTTTTCCTGACGCAAGCGTTCAGGTTTTGTCTCAAGTGGTTTTCCTAACGCAATTTTGATGAAGGAAGTATTTCTCGGCGCTAAGGTTTTATCCCAAGTTGTTTTCCTAGCGTAAATCTTGTCAAAGAAAATATTTTGTGGCGGCGACCACCGTCTTTTTAAGCTCGGGTTTTGTCCTAAATGGTTTCCTGACGCAACTTCGACAGAGCAAGCAATTCTTAGCAGTGACCACCCTCACTTTAAGCTCGGGTTTTTCCTAAATGGTTTTCCTGACGCAGTTTCAACAATAGGAGAAAATTCGTGACGACCATCACCACTTTAAAGCTCCAAGAGTTGTACTCCTTTTCCTTCGACCAGTTTTTGTCCCAGTTAGATTTTTCTGGCAAGGTTTTGACGAGGCAACAATTTTTTTCTAGCATTTTGTTCCATTGGATCTTACCGGCAAAGATTTAACAAGACAATGTTCTTTAAATGGTGGTCCAAGGGGGAGTATTATGTAAGATGACGTTATTAAGTAACCCACCATTTCTACAAGCAGAACAATCGAGACTTCACTCGATATTCAAGTTGGATAAAGATGGCCGCTTGAAGGATAGGCATGTAATTCCCCACCCTTAATCACGTGGCACGTGTACTATGAGGTGGCATCACCAAAGCTAAACCTTGTAACTATACATATCCTCACAGAGGAGTTTGTAACTTGGGACCGACAAGAAATGAAAGTGATAATAAAATGGAACACAATTCCACTTTCTCCACCATTTCTTTAGCCTTCTTTCATTAGTGTTACACCAATAAATTAGTATACGAACCATTAATATCTTTAATTCATCTCTCAATTATTGAGCATGAAAACACAACATTTTGTAAATTTTATTTACTTTATAATTTTAATATATTTAATATAATGGAGGATTATTTGTTACACTTTAAACTTAAAAATATATAAATGAATTATAATTTTGATTTATTGTTACACTTCTTTGAGGTGTCACCCCTATATGTGTAACAACGGTTGTCACACTAATTAGTGTGATAATTCAGTGTTACAAATTACTCAATTTGGTGTAGTGAAAAACCATCACATATGTCACTTACGATGGTTATTCAAGCACTTTCATCAATATTGGACATATGTATTGTGGATCTACGTTACATAACACTAAAAATACAAACTCCATGTCACTTATGATGGTTATTCAAGCATCTTTCATCAGTTTTTCAGTTACGTACTAGTGAATTTATCTCCTAGAAAACAAAATACAAACTGCATGTCACTTATGATGATTATTCAAGCAGTTTCATCAGCATTGGACATATGCACTGGTGGATCTATGCTACTGAAAACAAAAAACAGAAACCTCATGCCACTTAAGATGGTTAGTCAAGCATTATTCATCAGTTTTCCAGTTATGTACTGGTGAATCTTTCTTCTAGAACACAAAATACAAATTGCATGTTACTTATGATGGTTATTCAAGCACTTTCATCAGTATTGAACATATGCACTGGTGGATCTATGTTACGGAAAACAAAAAATTCAAACCCCATGTCACTTATGATGGTTATTCAAGCATTTTTTACCAATTTTCCAGTTATGTACTGGTGAATCTGTCTTCTAGAACGCAAAATACCAACTGCATATGATGGTTATTCAAGAACTTTCATCAGTATTGGACATATGTACTAGTGGTTCTATGTTGTAAAAAACAAAAAAATACAAACCGTATATCACTTTTGATGGATATTCAAGCATTTTTCATCAATTTTTCCTGTTATGTACCGGTAAATCTGTCTCCTAGAATACAAAATACAAACTGCATGTTACATATGATGGTTATTCAAGAACTTTCATCAGTTTTTGAGTTATGTACTGATGAATCTATCTCCTAAAACACTGTTGCGTTGCTGATTTGAACAGTAAAAGATTAAAAAAAAACTATCGATGTATCATATCGGTTAAAATAAAACAGGGTTTTTCTGTACAACATATATGTACTACTGATTCATACCTTTTTATGCCACTTTTTCAGCAAATATATATATGTAAACTTCTTCTCAAACTTCACAAATCGGAACGTCTAGGTCTTCTACTATGTTTTTTTTATCATATATGTAGATAAAGTAGGTTTTGATATATTTTCGGATGATGTTCTTTTACTGTAGATCTATGTTTTGATGGTTTAGTATGATCTCGGTGGGTAATATCATCATCATCTAATAGCGGTCTGTTTTTTTTTTTTGTTGATGATTGGAAGAACAGAGAAGAAAAATGAAAAACAAAAAGATAAGAAGAACGATGAGATTAGGTTTCTTTATGGGAGAGAGAATATCGAATGATATTAGAGGTGTGCAGGCACACACGTTTGGCAACAGGGAATTTCTGGTCATTTCGATGTTTTAGTTAAATATGGACCTATAGATTACTAATTAATCCGACTGGACCCTATTATAAATAACCTTATGGACTTAGGACCAAACAATAAATTTTGTGCATGTGGACAACTTTAGAGATGGGGCCAGGCATTGTTTTGATAACTAGTTTACACTTGAACTTGTCTCTTAAGCAACTATTTGGAACCTTCGAAGGAAACTTAGTTGGAAAGGTAAATGTTTAGCCATCTACACCGAGGACCACTTGAAAAGACCTGGAGGGACAGAGAGACATCACCCCCCGAACAGCCCACTTGCAACTTTTTTTATTGGAATCCATACTTAACCTTCTTCGTTGTCCAGTCGTTTTTTGCTTTTATCTAACTAACGCGTAATCCTCTCCCTCCTATTAATATGCAAAGCAAAAATAAGTGTTTAGTTTGATTACATTTTAATTGGTTTTTAACTTATGAGAAGTATTTGCATGAAACCCTTCAGCAGAAATGATCTAATCAAAGTAACCCTCGGATGACACGATATATTTTTAGTCCCTAAAAACTTCTGTTTGATTTTGTATTTGCTCAACATAGATATGGACTTTGATGGATATGTGAATTAAATGGATAATAACAAGCAACCTGAATAATTGAAGTCAATTAATTTCTTTTCATTTTATTCCTTTTTAATTTCCACTCCGAGTCAAATATTTAGCTTAAGTTCTAGGTTGTCACTAGGGCCAATGCTGCCGAAAGTTGAGAGGATTTGGCTCTAATGGGTCCTAAAAATATTTTGTTCAAAATTACTAAAAACCAGATTAATCCAACCAAAATAAAAATTTCAAATAAAAAAATTGAAAATGAGAGGAAGAGACTAAAGCAGCCAAAGAATGACCAGCAAGGGATAGTAGATAAAGAAATAACTCCACACCTCCATTACTCGCAGCAAAAGAAAGTATATATCTTCAAACCTATTCCTTCTTTGTTCATCACTACTTCTCATCTTCTCTAGGCAAAAATATTCAAGTATACAGTTAATGTCTTGCTTGAAATTTGGGAAGCAGTTTATGCCAACAGCAAAGGTTTGGAGAAAATTCACCTCAGCACTACAGAAGAAATTACATAAACTCAAGAAGTCTGAAGCTATAAGGAAGACAAGAAAAAGTATCAACAAAACATTTCGCTCGGTTATTCGTCGAAATCAATCAAAATCATCTGGTCTTCGAACTAAAAGACGGATAAATCATCACCAGCAACAATATCAACACAACTATGCACCTGTTTTCATAGACGAGCTATTTAGAGAACAATTAACATTTCAACCTGAAGTACCTATATCAATTGTCCCAAATAAGATGGGCGAGACGATCGAGAAAAGTTCGTTTGTGGGAGGATCCAGATCAACAGTAACAAAGCCAACAGCAGCAGCAACTGCATCAACAGTTTCAAATGTAACCAAGGTAGAGATTAAGCTCTTTGATCGGTTGGTCGTAGTGGAGACATGCAACGAAGATGAAAAAGGCACAACAAGTTCGGTAAATAGTATTGTTTCTCCTGTACCGCCGCAGCTGCATAGCGTATATGGAGCCCATGCTCTAAAAAGTCCCGACAAAGAAAAGGTTTCGACCAGTGTATCACCGTTGCTTAAGTTACCTAGAGGGGTTGATTTCACACACACTAGCAAAGAGAAGAAGGCTTCCACTTCTGTATCAGCGGCGCATCAATTGCACAAGGTTGACGCCTTCACAAACTCTACCGAACAGAAGATCTCCACTCATGTATCACCATTGCCTCCATTGCGTGGAGCAGATGCTCTAACTATCTCTTCCACAGAGAAGAAACATGCATCTTTTGCTGTATCACCACTACATCACCGTGGAGTAGACGAAAGAGCAGAGGAATTCATTACCAAGTTCAAGCAAGAGATGAGACTCCAGAGGTAGAATCCGGAGGTGCTTACTTTTAAGATCACGTTTTCTTCTTTTTTTTTTTTTTATGCAAAGGCCTTCAAAAAGGCAGAAAGTCTACCTCAACTGCCGGGATAACAAACTGGTACAGATAGGCAAGCCAAATGGCAAGAAACAACATAAGAAAAATAAAAGACAGCAAAGGGAAATAAAAAGATAGATACTATTGTTCCAGATTGCTACTAAACAAGACGGAACATCATCAAGGACTAAGGGGGCTTCATCCACGACCAAACAAATTGTCAGCACTACAAACTAACTGTAGGAGAACAATTCAAACCACACGATAATTCTATCAAGATAGGTAAATGCCCGGCCGACTTGAGGGTAACAAAGCTTGCACACCACAGAGGAAACGACGCACAACATACCGCTCCCAAGCCCTCCGAGGAGTTCTGGCTTAAAGAAAAAGTGTCACGCTTCTCATCAGAAGAATGATAATAATAATAACGCTGTAAATCCGAAGAATTGCCGCTAAGAACATAAACATCAGCAACAGAATCAGCCCAAGGAGAAATTGAAGAAAGAACCACAACATTGCAATTAGCACCAAACAAGTAGCTAAGAAAGACACCAAGAAGTACTGCGATTACAATTACTTAGGTGCCTATTCCTTGTGCGTATATTTTCAGAGTAACATATTATTTAGGGACCTGAAAATGGATTAGTGATTCTTTATGTACTAGTTCTTGTTGTATAATGGATTTGATCCGCGTGTGACAGTATTAAAAAGGAAATCAACTTACTCATGGTCGATCAAATTTCGCTGGAGTTTGCTTGAAATTCCTAGCAGTTCATATCTAGTACATAACTTCATGTTTGCTTCCGATCAGTTCCTAGTTTAATCAGTCTGGAACTAACGAAACAGTTAATACTGTCCTTTAACTAACCCTCCAATATCGCTCACTCATCAACTCATCACAAAGAACTTGCACGAAGCTGTTTCTCATCCATGGAACTAGCTTAGGACCAGCATTGGAACTCTGGTCAAAGTTCAATGACTAACCACCAGTCCAAAACTAACAAGTATGTAAGTATGAACTACCAATTTTGGTATTTAAATCTACATACATCGATCAGTCGATGGTAATCAACTAATTATAAAACAAAGATACCATTATCAAAAGATTGTTAGAACTTTCATGATGGTTTGCCTCCATAGAAAACGCCTTAACCTTGTCAGTTGTGATCCAAGCCACCAGAAAACAAACATATATATACAAATACAGAATAATTTCACCGGGAACAGTCATTGGTCTCGATAGATCACAGAGAACATATTAAACATACTGAGCCGAAAAATTAAACAAGTTCTCGCAACCAAAGGAAATGTTCACTAGTTCAGAAAATCCTTCATTGGATCGTCATGATGGGTCCTCTTCATCCTATATGCCTCCATATCCTCAGCAGTGACCTTCGAGAAAATACCAAATATGGTGAGAAACTCAGAAGGAGAACACCAGAGCTAACCATGGTTTTGATAGATACTTGTTGTAAAGATGGACATACTAGAAAAAATAAAGTAAAAGTACATACCTCATCATTCCATTTAACATTATACTTCCGCTTTCTTTCATCCCGCTCTTCCCTTTTCCTTTCATCCTCCTATTCACAGTTAAAATTACCATTGTCGGCTATTACAACTTATAAAAATGGCTCAAATGTAAAAACCCAACATGAGATTCAGGAACTATGACAAAAACATCATTTCTTTTAGCACTTGCAAAACCAACCAGTCTTTTCAAGTGAAAAAAAAAAAGAGCAAACACCAGTTGGACTTCAGAAGTCCAGAACCCACGTTGAATTCAAACATGTTGGCTCCAACTACAAGTTTGAAAACCGTTGTCCCTTGGTATGGTCCAAGCAGGTAGTCGTCAGACTAAATCAATAATGTCATACAAAAGTCAAGAGAGCATAAGACGAGGGATATTACCTTCCTGAGGGCTTCGTTCAGCCGTTTTGGATCAAGAACCTGATCTTCTGGTACATCAGTTCCCCAAGGAGCAAGCTTCTTCTCCTCTGCTGCTACAGGTACTTCTGTATGACACAATACATGTTTCGGCATTGAGAACACCATCACAGAGGGAAGACTTGACTACAAACAATAAAAAGACCCAACTATTCACCTTCAGTAGCCTCCTTGCGAGCAATATTGGCTTTCATATGATCAATTGCCTCTTCAGCCGCCTCAATTCCTGCAATTCCTAAGCAGTAGCTGTTCTTAATCATCTGTTTGCAGCACTTGTAACCCCACTGGTGATCTTTCCACCACGAGCCCCAAACTGTCGTATGGTTATTTGGGTAGATGTCTTCTTCATACTTGCTCCTTGGAATGGCCATCTCCTGTGAACATCAAAATATTAGCAATCTCAGAGAGACAATTTTTTTGCGTACAAAACAATTAGACGTGGTTCCATTTTGGTGTTGAAATTCAAGGGGCGGAATATAGCTCAAAAACAAACACAAAATAAGATATGTAAATGTCATGATATTCATAGCATTGTAACAATGTGAATCTGTTTGCCAGCACTAGTGCATACTGGGCACAGATGCTGCAGCACTGAAGGCAAGTTTAGGAGAAATGGATGCATGCAAAGACTCAAAATGAACAACCCTTTCTTCATGACACATTCTGCTTATGTTTAAGCTGAATAACTGATAATAATTTGACTGAAATTCATATATATTCTGCTCTGAATATCCATATCTGATCATGAAACCTCACAAACTATAGGAAACAGTACTCTGGCCCTTCTAGCTAGCTTGAAAGTGCCAAATCCAACCAGAGAAGAAAAAAGCATACGCATGCAACTCCAAGTATCTAATAAAACAGTAGTAATTCCAAAAGATCTTACCTGGCCCTTGATGATTCTACCAGCACGGTCATACTCGACCTGACTCTCACTTTGTCCAAGGAGAAGCTCTCTAGGAACGTCCTCATCAGTTGCTGCATTACCGTACTTCTCCATGATGGTATCTTTTGTTTTCGTCTTCAACTTATCCTTGCTAATCATAAAATTTTTATACAGAAATTCAGCTTGGGAAGGAGCAGCCTGCATGTGCATATCTTGCCCCTTCTCGGAAGCCTCCCAAGCATGCATAGTGAGCTGCTTGAACTCTGATGCTTGGCCACTGGTTCTGTACTGGTTATCACCCTGAAAATTCAGCAAAGACGGATAGATCAGCATACATAAAGTAATTTAAACTTTGTAAGTTACTTTTGGGCACAAAATGCAAAATGGCACATCTCAAAACTGTGAAGCTTGACAAACAACTCACTCCATAGAACTTCTCATTAGGATCAGTGTCTGGATTAGGATCCTCACGCATAGAACGAGTTTTGGGATCATAGTGAGAGGAATTGACGTCTAGATTCAAAAGGTATTTCGCTGTATCCTCCCGAATACGCAAGTTCCTGAAATTCAATTTCTCAATTGTAACTTCTCGGATAGATGTTAGCTATAGGAAAACAACACCCTAAAACAAATTGAATACTTTGTGATGCTAGCAAATAACTCTATCTATCAAAACAGGTATTTAACTGCTTACCTGACGGTTCCTGTGCTTCCACCACCAGTGGTTCTCACACGTTTCTCCACCTTAGCAAAATCCATTTGTTTGCTCTCATCAACCTTAGCTTCATCTACTCTCAGATCATCTTCATCCTCATCACTCACCTCGGCCACTGCCGCAGCCTCATCATTTTGGTTATTGCTTTTCTCCTCTAATTTCTTCAGTTGCTGCTCTTTTAGGTGGTTTCTTCTGGCATCATCTCTGGCCTCGTATCTGTCCACGACGCGAGCATATGTTGAGGTATCATATCCGTTCCATCGGTCTCTCTTGCCATCATAATCCAATTCAAATGTTTCAATCTTTTCATCAGGCGCAATATACATGTTTGTATGTATTGCTCCCTTCTTCCGAGGCCTTTCCATGCATGACTTGGCATCATGTGTCATAGCCCCACAACTGCAGCAAGAGATGAAGGGTTACATACCAAGAATGATGAGTGACTAAACCTTGGTAGTATACCAAGTCCTAAATGCCAACCAATGTATCTACATAAATTATATGCTTTCTTTTTTTCCCATTTTGACAGAACTTGTTCTCGTACATATTGCCAGGGCCCAGGGGAGCAATCCCTTGTATATAATGGTGTGGCTTAGTAAAACTAAAACATACTAGGCAATTACAAGTTTACAACTTTATAGGTTAAAGTGTAACTCATAATGCCCAACTCAATTTACCCATGACTCAAATGTATAGAGGTTGTATCTCTCAACAGTTTACAACACCAAAATAGTAACTAGAAAACAAGAAAAAAGTAAATGACTCCACACTCACTTTTGGCAAGCGCCTTTCCTGTACTTGTCGGCCTGAAATATCTTTGCACCCCTTTCATACCATTTATCGGTGTAATTCGGATCTTGTTTCCATTTCCTTTGATGTTTCAAACTCTAATAGCAAAAGAAACGAGATAGATGTTTTAGTCAGAACACATATGTTGCTCATAAAGTTAGAGCAATTATTGAACACGAAATAAAACTTACCGGTCTCTCAGCATTGAGATACCAAGGTGCAGATGACATATACTGCGGAATATGAGGATTGATTTCTTTTCCATCTTCATCAACCTCAGCGGGTGCAAGACCAGCTTTACGAGCTTCTTCTAATTCTAACTGTTTCCGATGATCCTCCCTGGACTTAAAAGCCACTGCAGCCGCAAAATTATAAAGTGAGAACATAGCTAAGCTCAATAACAGTGTAGAACAAGCAAAAAATACCTATTCATTTCTTGCACAGCTGCACAGACCCAACAAATGACACAACCCACACAGAGGCTTACAGGTCAATACAGGAAAACTTCCATACCTTGGTTGATACATCATACATGGAATTTCAATTCGTCACACCACATACTTAAGGAATAAGCATAAATAATGTTAACTAAGAATCCTAACATTTAAACTGGATGAGCATAGGACTGATTTCTAACTAACCCAAACCCCACAGCCTGTTGTCTAAGACAAAAAACGTTAAATTGACAAACTAACCACTAAATGAAGCAAAAGCACTAACCAGAAGCCAAAAAAATAAGCCTATAGACTCTAATGCCGAGTGCATATTGACTATCAATACAGATCATGTGATAATCAATATAGCATAAAAAAAAAATCTAAGCTCCCCGAGAATACAAAACAAACTAACATAACCTTATAAATTGATCAAATTGAATAAATGGACAAGCAAACTTACTCGATGCAGTTGCCATATTTGGATGGAGGAAATGAGATACCTTCTACCTCAACACCTGTAACAAACAAGTAGTCGTTATTTCAACGTATGATAATAAAATTGAACACGACAATGATATTTTGCTCCTCGGAAACCCTAAATCGATTCAAAAACCCTAAACACCACAACAAATCCGAAAACACCTAGTCCAAACCAGAGATGACCTAACCAAAAGATGGATACAAATCTGAACTTTAGATACCAAATGCAACAGAAAATTCCTGACATAAATCCCAAAATTAACGATTTGCCCCAATTTTTTAACAACCTGTTTAAATAGCTAAATGAAATACCCAAAATCAAATCCTATACCATTCCAACGAAACCCTAACAAATTACCTTTTGACAGTATACCGAATGTTCTGTGGTTCTTACGCTGGTTTGAAGGCGGTGTAATGGAGGATTTAAGCCACGAAGAGAAAGAAAGAACAGGGCGTCCGGCTGGCATAAATTGGTGATGGGTGAAAGTGATTAAATTTTGATGTAAATAGGACCAGATAGCAATGATGTTGTAAGAACTTACCCGTCGGATGTTTATTTTAGCGTTACGTGTAACAAATAAGGGTGAAATCATCCGACCGCCACAAATGTTAATTATCCTGGCTAATTTAGGGACTATGAACTTATTTGTGGACAAAAAAGAGTCATTAAAAAGCAGAAATGGTAATCTCTTATTCAACTATTTTACATAATGGTTAATTTATTTTTGATTAATTAGTGTTAATCGGGTGATTAAAATTGATGTTTTGTCAAATTAAACTAGAAATAAACTAATCTTGATTCATCAACAAAACATGAATAAAATTACTTGTGTTTTTTTTTGAAAAAAATAAAACCATAATCGCTTTATGTTGATTCCCTCCTAGACCGATTCTAGGAATCGGTTTATACGTCTTAGAACATAAACCGATTGTAAAATTTAAAAGTTTTTCTGTTATTTTTTTCCGCCATAATCGGTTTATGTTAATGCCCACATAAACCGATTGTAAATTTGGGCATTTCATGAAACTGTTTTGCTCATAACTTCTTCGTCTGATATCGGAATGATCTCATTCTTTTTGCATTTAATTTATATTTTCATGCTCTATAATATAAAGATAAAAATTTCAAGATTTGTGCAAAAATTCAAACATGGTTAATGAATCGGTTGATGTGTGCATTAGCATAAACTGATTGTGCTTGATGTTCATCACATCAACCGAGAATCGGTTTATGTAGGTGTACCAGATCTACCGATTTTGGGGAACAACAATAACAATCGGTTTATGTGGACCCTTAAATAATTCGATTATGGGCATAGCGGTTAAGGAAGCAAAGGTTGTATAATCGGGGTTATAATACGATTCTCACAACAACAAAAAAAAACATACAGAAAAAACAGTTATCTCTTTCATACCAGAATCAGGCTATGTGGGTGTGATGAGTGCTAAAAAGTGCATATTTCTATATATTTTTCTTGGCATTTAACTCATCTTTTGTGCATTAATTCTACATTTTATCCCATATTCTGTATTTTCTTTGTTTTCAAGAATAAATATTTTTATTAATTAATTTTGCATTTTTAGGTAATAAATAAAGTTTGGATGAATAGCGGAGCGGAAAAGAGCATAAAAGCGGTGAAAAGCCGGGAGGAATTACACAAGGAAGCCGCGAAGAATGTTGTGCACAAGATCAAAAGGCTAAAAGTGGGCTTGAAGAGGAAGAATTGTTCTTAAAGAAGATATGGACTTGGCATACCCAAGGCCCAAAACCCTCACCCAAATCCATTTCATATATCCATGCCCGTTTCCCTTTATAGCCGTCAGATTTGATCATCTCAGCATCTTACGGTCGCAGCATCGCCAGTCATCAAAGTCTGAAGCTCCTGTCTAACACTACAGCACCTAACTCCATCTTGAGCCGTCAGTTTCGTTGTACTTCCTCATCCAACGGTCGCTCCTCGCTTCCTTCTGTCTCTCCGTTAGATCGATCCATCATCTTCGCATCCAACGTCTCATCCTCGCTGTTCATCAACAATTGCTAAACCGGCCTAACACCCAAGTATCGAACACCTATACCCTTCAGCCAAACGCACCTTACCCAAATTCTCATCTTCCTCCTTCGAGCAGTCGAGCTCTGCTCCTGCCAACTCCACCATGTCCGCCACCACCACTGTCGTACCACCAAACGCCACTCCTTCACACCGTACACCACCACCAACTCCACTATAATCATTCCCCCCATATTCTAGCCGTCTATCCTACCAATTTCTTTTCTTTTCTTTCTCAGAAAACCCTAGGAAAGAAATTGGTACAATAGCTAGGGCTAGAGAAGAAATAGAAGCATGGGAATGGAACAGAGGACCAAGGAGAAGAATGGGTCGAAGAAAAACTCGTCAAATCACATCAATATGGGTAAGAATTACCAAACCCTAAATTTTCTGATTTGGGGGAATTTATTAAAGAACCCTAATTTTCTGTTAGGGAGAGCATTAGAAAAGATATGGGTCTGTTTTGTACTGTCAAATTAGGTAGAAATAATTTACCTAATTTCTGTTTAAATTAGGGATATTTTTGGGGAAGAACCCTAATTTTGTAATTTGAGGGAAAACCCAAATTGGGTCTGTGGGTATAAATAGAAGGGACTGTTGTGTTGTGTAGGGTATGCTGGAATAGCCAGTGTCCAGAACTTTGACGTTCTGTATATGTTGTTTTCTTGGTATTCACTGTGTAATGTTCATGTTCGGTTTTGTGTAATGTTCATGTGTTTAATTCCTTTCCCTGTTTTATTGTCCTGTTGATGTTGTTGTTAATGTGATGTTTTGGGAGAACTGGATTAGCCAGTCTCTCCAATTTTTGTGTTGTACCTGTTAAACATGTGTTGTTCCATCTGTTCTCTCATGTTCTCATTAGCTGAGGCTCAGATGAAGCTTTAGTGGACTGTTAGGTAGTGGAATGTTAGGTTAGAAGCCTTAGTGCACTGAATTGATTGAGCAATGGGAGAAATCAGTGCTCACTAGTGCTTGTGATTGATTGTACTGTCAAAAGACAGTCAATACTAGGAGCACATCAGTTGAGCAAGCTGATTATCTTGCTATTCCCTTTTTGTATGCTTAGGATCTTAAGTTGGCCTTAACTGTCACTTAGTTCCATTAGGGATTCAACCTAGAATTACATTATCTGGATAGGTCACAAGGGTGGATTCAAAGCCTTAGCTTAACCCACAATTTGTTTTCACAGTCACTTGCAACTTAACTGTTTTGTTATTTCTTCACATCACTGCCCTTGGCTTAGGCCTTGGTTTATTACACTGTCATTTTAATGTCTTTGCTTCACTGTTTATCTCCATTGTTGTTTGTTGTTTTATGCCTTTCTTATTGCTTGCTGTTCACTGTTACTTTGTTAGCTTATTCTTTTTCTTACTTGTTTCCACTTGCTTCCACCTTGGCCTAGTGCCACTGCTACATTTAGTTTGCTCCACCTCCCCTACCATCTTCTTATTTCCCTGGCCTTGCTGCCAGTTATGCTCAGTTGCCCTGCAACCCTGCCTGCTTACCTTCCTCCCTGCTGCTTCTTCTCCAGCCCAGCCCTGTCTGCTGCTGCTCCAAACAGTTAGCTTAGAACCAAAGGCTAAAAGCCCAGGTTCAAAGTCCAGGTTAAGGCCTAAAGCCTAGTTCATAGCTCAGAAGCCTAGCTAATCTAAAGGCTCAGTTCATTCCAAAAATCAAAGGTCCAGCCCACTGTGGACTTAATCAAAGCCCAGGTGAAAAGCTAAGGCCCAGTTCACATCAAAAGACATTGAGCCCAATTCACAGTCACTGTTAGCCCAAGGCCCAGTGCAATTCAAAAGACCAAAAGCCCATAAGTTCAAAGTCAATCCAAAAACCCACTAAGCCCAATAGCAATTTAGGAGCCCAAAATAGCTAGAAAACTCCAAAACACTCCCAGTCTCTGTGGATCGACCCGTACTTGCACGAGCTACAACTGACGACCGTGCACTTGCGGTATTACTGTAGGCCCGTTTCATTTCGCTTCAATTTTATACGCTTTCCCGGGCCCACCAAGTTTTTGGCGCCGTTGCCGGGGACTGGTGCTGTGTTTTTCTTGTAGTTTTCTTGGCTATTTTGCATTTCACTTCATCGCACTTGCATCTGCATCTGTTTCACTTCATTTGCTGTTGGACCTGCTGTTCTGAACCAGTTTTTCCTCTGTTGGGACGCCACCAAGGAAAAGAACCAAAGCCCAACTGGGTTTTTGCAACAATATCAGAGCAGCTGGGCTGTGCTTAAAAGGTAACCCATTTAAGAGAACCCGAATTGTGGGCTTCCAATTTTTAATTGTGGGCTTGTAATATTAAAGCCAATTTTTGGGCTTTTTATTTTCTGTTGGGTTTGTAATTAATTTTTGTGGGCTTGTTTGTTTAATTTGTGGGCTTGTATTTAATTTTTGTGAGCTTGTTTAATTTGGACTGGTATTTTGTATTCTGGGTTTTTAAACCCAGCTGAGCTTGTAACCGATCACGCTAGGTTAACTCGTTAGTGGGCCGAGTACCCAAATTCTAGGCCGAGATTTTGGACTCAGTTTCACCAAGCGTTTTCAAACCAGCTGAGCCAAAGCAAACACAAAACCACAGTGGGCTTGCTCCCATTCAAAAACCAAATTTTATTTCTGTTAAAAAAAAAAAAAAAAAAAAAAAAAAAAGTGCTCCTAATTTCAAAAACCAAAATTTTTCTCCCTCTTTAAAAACCAAAATTTTATCCCAAGCAACACCAAATTTTCTTTTCAAATTTTTCCCAAAAATCCAAACCCTTTAAAAACCAAATTCTGAGCTTTGTACATTCTTTACTTAGCTTTTGAGCCAATCATGAATAGATCTTTTTCTACAGTTGGGGAGTACAACAAATCCCTTAGAGAACTTGCATATGGACAAACTTCACGTTATGAACCTTCCACGGACCATGATGTCAATAGTCATAAGAATTATTATGGACATTTTCAAAGTCCCGAGCCGCAATACATGAACCCTAATGACTATTCATACATGCATCATTCATCACAACGTGAAAATGAACATTTTGCTAGAGCCTCACTCACACAATCATCACTTATGGATCAATTAGAAGCTCGAATCGCAGCTTTAGAAATGCAATCACATGAGGAATCTGTCACATCTAATTTTCTTAGGCAACCTGAAATCTATGCATGTCCCGCATGTGGTAGTTTAGACCACCCTGTTGAGAATTGTCATATTTTGCATAATTTTAGGCAATCTAGAGAAAGTCCAAGGTATGAAATGCCCATAAATTGTGAGAATGGTAGTCATTGGGACCATAATCAATCCTTTGAGGGTTGCGATCAATATTTTGTAAACCCTAATGACCATGCACACATGTACCATTCACCACAATTTGAACATGAAGAATTTGGTACTCCCATGAATTTAGACTCCACCACAGAAGCTTTAAGACTCAGTAAGCAAGACTTTGATAGATCTACATCACGAATTCATGCATATTTAGATCAGATTTTGCTTCACCTACAAAAGGAGGAAATTCATGAGGAAATGTATGTTGTCCCTAATGAAGTGTCTAGTCCCATTCATGTAAATAATGTTGAATATGAACCTAATTTATAGGAACATGAATCGACTAATGACACCACCACTGTTAATGAGGACCAATATGCATGCTACCATGATGATGATTATGATGATTATGATGATATGTTAGAAGAACATGAAAATATTGTGGAACCTGTTGGTTCAAAAACATATGGCTTCTCGCCCTCGACCTTCATGAATGTTGTTCTTTCTAATACTCATTGTAATTCATATGATTTTGAAATTGACATGGGATTCGTACAATTATTCTGTGAAGATGAGCATGACATAGGAATAGTTGAATCTTATGTAGACACTAATGCTAATATGCATGAAAATATATTTGATGTGTCCGATTCTCTACCTAGGTCACATTGTGATATTTCTCCTGATTTTCCGATGCATGAGAATAAATTTGTTGATGATGTTGATGACTCTGATTGTGATCTTGCCAATTTTTCTGATGATTGTGAGCATGTTGTGACACGTGTAGAAGACTTAGGAGATGTTGATGTGATTAGTAATGATGTGCCTATTGTCCTACATAAGTCACAATCTGATGGCCTTCCACCCAACCTAGATTTGGTTTGTACCCATATTGTCAAACCGACTTTTCTGAGAGTCCCTAATCTAGGTTTGGAACTGTGTGCTTCCCAAGTCCTCTTGGACTATTTTGCATCTAAGAATAATATCTTTGAGGAGCCACAGTTGGAATTAGCATGTTTGCCCGTCCCTAGCACAGTTCACTTTGAGTTAGACCTTGTGCATGATGAACCCCCAAAACTGCGAGATTTTGTATCCAAAATTTTATCTGTTGAAAAATCCAGGTTTGGGGGTAGCTCATTTTGTTTCACAGCTTCACTTGCATGCCTATCATATTATTATTGTGTGAAGCTGTTGAAATCTCTACACTTTGTCTTTTGGGTTGATCCTCAACTCTTTAGATTGTTAGTGTATGGTGAATTCTTTGTATATAATCCAGTAGATAAAAATTTTAAAAATCCTTTTGTTCCTTTTGTATATATTTTGCTAATCCAATATGATCTCGGCTGACATATGTTGGATTCTTGCCTTGAATAAACGGAGTTCTAATATTGCTTTCGCCGAAATCGGGTATTCTCTTTCCTTTTTCTCTACTCAACATGATCCTCTTCATATGTTGTATTATAATTTTGTTCATATTTTGAAACATTGAGGACAATGTTTAGTTTAGGTTTGGGGGTGAAAAGTAGATACTTTGATAACATGCCATAATTGAAAACAAGAACTCCTTCTTTTTGAAAAAAATGAAAAATGAAAATAAAAAATGAAAAATTGAAAAAAAACATAAAAATGGAGCTCATTTACCTTGAAATGTTGACTCTTGTGCAAATATGTAATTATTAGGAGTCTTAGTCTAGATATTTAGGCACCCTGATTCTAGCACAATTCACATAGTGATAAGAAATTTACACGCGCACGATCTACCAATACATGTATAGCCTCGATCTTCAAGGTGTTTGATAGGAAGTCACGATTGCCAATCACTTTAGAATACTGAACGAAATTTGACTAGCTTGTTCTTTGGTTGGTTGGGATAGAAGGTGGAGGTTACATTAAGAAAAACAACCATCGAATTTAACTGGGTGCATCAAAAAGGGCTACCTCTTGCAAAGTGTCATGTAATCTTTTGTTTCCTTTTGTATATGTATCAAAAGTGTTTCCTTATTCAAAAAAAAAAATAAAAAATAAAAAACGATGTTTATATTCAGAAAAAAATCAGAAAAATACAAAAAAAAAAAAATCAAATATTTATCAATTCCATTCTCTCTTGTTCCAAAAATAAAAGAGAGGAGTCAATGTAAAGAGTCATCTTTTGTGTTTTATTGTAATAAGCAAGGAAGGGTGCATGCCATTGATGTACAACGCGAGTGATTGTGAAATACCTCCTACTCATTCACAATTCTCGTAAAGTCCGGACAGCTAGCTAGATTTCGACCTCGGTTCTTAGCCTGAGAAACTATCTCTTGGTGATTAGTAGTCATAACTTCAGATCTTTCTTTACACATGTGTAGATACACTTTACACTCTTATCACATGTCTTTTTTTTGTTATCAGTGCTAGGATCGTGCCTTGATAGCTAGATTGACATCTCCATTTTGCTGTGAGCTTAACTGACTTGCACATGTCACATTTGATGGAATCTGAGCTTATATTTTGACCTAGAACTTTGTAGGTACGTTCTAAGCAAACCTTCACGAGACTTCAACTCGTCCACTAGGGACACTTAGTGGTTTAAAAGGCTTAGTGCATACGCTAAATGCATTCGAGAGACCAGCGACAGTGGTATAGGTAGGATTTCCTTAGTTTTGTTTTACTTGAGGACAAGTAAAATTCAGGTTTGGGGGTATTTGATGAGTGCTAAAAAGTGCATATTTCTATATATTTTTCTTGGCATTTAACTCATCTTTTGTGCATTAATTCTACATTTTATCCCATATTCTGTATTTTCTTTGTTTTCAAGAATAAATATTTTTATTAATTAATTTTGCATTTTTAGGTAATAAATAAAGTTTGGATGAATAGGGGAGCGGAAAAGAGCAGAAAAGCGGTGAAAAGCCGGGAGGAATTACACAAGGAAGCCGCGAAGAATGTTGTCCACAAGATCAAAAGGCTAGAAGTGGGCTTGAAGAGGAAGAATTGTTCTTAAAGAAGATATGGGCTTGGCATACCCAAGGCCCAAAACCCTCACCCAAATCCATTTCATATATCCATGCCCGTTTCCCTTTATAGCCGTCAGATTTGATCATCTCAGCATCTTACGGTCGCAGCACCGCCAGTCATCAAAGTCTGAATCTCCTGTCTAACACTACAACACCTAACTCCATCTTGAGCCGTCAGTTTCGTTGTACTTCCGCATCCAACGGTCGCTCCTCGCTTCCTTCTGTCTCGCCGTTAGATCGATCCATCATCTTCACATCCAACGTCTCATCCTCGCTGTTCATCAACAATTGCTAAACCCGCCTAACACCCAAGTATCGAACACCTATACCCTTCAGCCAAACGCACCTTACCCAAATTCTCATCTTCCTCCTTCGAGCAGTCGAGCTCTGCTCCTGCCAACTCCACCATGTCCGCCACCACCACTGTCGTACCACCAAACGCCACTCCTTCACACCGTAAACCACCACCAACTCCACTATAATCATTCCCCCCATATTCTAGCCGTCTATCCTACCAATTTCTTTTCTTTTCTTTCTCAGAAAACCCTAGGAAAGAAATTGGTACAATAGCTAGGGCTAGAGAAGAAATAGAAGCATGGGAATGGAACAGAGGACCAAGGAGAAGAATGGGTCGAAGAAAAACTCGTCAAATCACATCAATATGGGTAAGAATTACCAAACCCTAAATTTTCTGATTTGGGGGAATTTATTAAAGAACCCTAATTTTCTGTTAGGGAGAGCATTAGAAAAGATATGGGTCTGTTTTGTACTGTCAAATTAGGTAGAAATAATTTACCTAATTTCTGTTTAAATTAGGGATATTTTTGGGGAAGAACCCTAATTTTGTAATTTGAGGGAAAACCCAAATTGGGTCTGTGGGTATAAATAGAAGGGACTGTTGTGTTGTGTAGGGTATGCTGGAATAGCCAGTGTCCAGAACTTTGACGTTCTGTATATGTTGTTTTCTTGGTATTCACTGTGTAATGTTCATGTTCGGTTTTGTGTAATGTTCATGTGTTTAATTCCTTTCCCTGTTTTATTGTCCTGTTGATGTTGTTGTTAATGTGATGTTTTGGGAGAACTGGATTAGCCAGTCTCTCCAATTTTTGTGTTGTACCTGTTAAACATGTGTTGTTCCATCTGTTCTCTCATGTTCTCATTAGCTGAGGCTCAGATGAAGCTTTAGTGGACTGTTAGGTAGTGGAATGTTAGGTTAGAAGCCTTAGTGCACTGAATTGATTGAGCAATGGGAGAAATCAGTGCTCACTAGTGCTTGTGATTGATTGTACTGTCAAAAGACAGTCAATACTAGGAGCACATCAGTTGAGCAAGCTGATTATCTTGCTATTCCCTTTTTGTATGCTTAGGATCTTAAGTTGGCCTTAACTGTCACTTAGTTCCATTAGGGATTCAACCTAGAATTACATTATCTGGATAGGTCACAAGGGTGGATTCAAAGCCTTAGCTTAACCCACAATTTGTTTTCACAGTCACTTGCAACTTAACTGTTTTGTTATTTCTTCACATCACTGCCCTTGGCTTAGGCCTTGGTTTATTACACTGTCATTTTAATGTCTTTGCTTCACTGTTTATCTCCATTGTTGTTTGTTGTTTTATGCCTTTCTTATTGCTTGCTGTTCACTGTTACTTTGTTAGCTTATTCTTTTTCTTACTTGTTTCCACTTGCTTCCACCTTGGCCTAGTGCCACTGCTACATTTAGTTTGCTCCACCTCCCCTACCATCTTCTTATTTCCCTGGCCTTGCTGCCAGTTATGCTCAGTTGCCCTGCAACCCTGCCTGCTTACCTTCCTCCCCTGCTGCTTCTTCTCCAGCCCAGCCCTGTCTGCTGCTGCTCCAAACAGTTAGCTTAGAACCAAAGGCTAAAAGCCCAGGTTCAAAGTCCAGGTTAAGGCCTAAAGCCTAGTTCATAGCTCAGAAGCCTAGCTAATCTAAAGGCCCAGCCAACTGAGCCCAAGGCTCAGTTCATTCCAAAAATCAAAGGTCCAGCCCACTGTGGACTTAATCAAAGCCCAGGTGAAAAGCTAAGGCCCAGTTCACATCAAAAGACATTGAGCCCAATTCACAGTCACTGTTAGCCCAAGGCCCAGTGCAATTCAAAATACCAAAAGCCCATAAGTTCACAGTCAATCCAAAAACCCACTAAGCCCAATAGCAATTTAGGAGCCCAAAATAGCTAGAAAACTCCAAAACACTCCCAGTCTCTGTGGATCGACCCGTACTTGCACGAGCTACAACTGACGACCGTGCACTTGCGGTATTTTTGTAGGCCCGTTTCATTTCGCTTCAATTTTATACGCTTTCCCGGGCCCACCAGGGTGTTACGCCCCAACTCTTAAACCTGCTTAGCTAATAATAAAATAACCTAAACTTGAAGTAACATAATCTAGATCTTCTATCTTAAGGAACGTAAATTCATAAAGAAAAACAAAACTAATACCCAAACTCTCTGATACTTCATAGATGAAAAACTCTCAAATGATATGAATATGTTAATTTGTTGTTTTATAGATATACAAGGATTCATGAATATAAAGATACATAAACGTTCTTAACCTGCTAAAGCTTCGAACCACGAAACGGATATCTTCGTGCGCGCCATCACTTCTGAAAAACTGAAACTGAAGTGGAAACGAGTGAGAACATCATCCCAAAGGGGTGCTCAATGGTAACATATAACTTTCAAGTAATCACTAACATACTTTCACAGTTCTAAAGATAAGATAATGAAATTAAAACAGAACACAAGATGAAAACAAATAACACCTATTACACACAGCACGAAGCAGAATATTGCTTCAACTCTTTTCCCCAGATATTGCGTACCATAATAACAATATCCGTAAAAGATCCACCACCGGATGGATCTACGAGAATAGAATTAAACAACCTAAACATATGTTATGCTAACCTCGTCTCACTCAATGGACAAGAAGATTCTAGGAATAACTCCAGTCTCAAATGCTAGCAGGAAATCCAGGTAACGTAAGTTATCTTCGTGAAATGCGTACACCTCATAGATCCCAATGCCACCATCTAAGTCTAGAAAATAATAATGTTTTGTTTACTATGATCAGGTCATAGTAACCCGGTCATACTAGTAAGACTGAAAAATCAAGTATGATATGCACAGAGTGATTTCACCAAATAAAAGGTAGTATATATAATAATCAACCGGGATAAAGACGGACTACTAAGTAATAATCAACCAGGGTAAAGCCGGACTACTATCTTAAGATAAAAAAAGTAATACTATTTATCCGGGGTAAAGTCGGGCTACTAAGTAATATTCAAACAACGTAGCATTGCCCTACTAAACTTAGCAAAGAGCTATGGGGAATCACAGACACTCTTCGCGGAGAAACACCCAACGCATATCACACAACATACCCATTCAATTACAAACAACATGTTTACAGAAAGGTTAATGATTACAAAAAGGTTACAAAGTTCCCACCTGATTGATGACAAGCCTCGCATACCTCAATCCACTGGTTCATCTTTTGAATCGATCGTTGTTAATCACTCGAGAACTCTAAGAATCTAGCCACAATGGCTCACACAAGAAACATACAATTATATCTAATGATTCTAAGCCCATTTATAGTTCTACACCTTCATACTATCTATCTTTAGCATATCTAAGGTTTACTAAACCAATTAGGTTGGTTCTATAGTCCAATATCTAAGTCTTATAAATATCTACAACTTTGTAAAAGAAGCCAAAAACGAATTCAGACCATAAGGGGTCCAAATCATCAACATAGGAAAATCAGGCCTAAGCCCAAGTCCACTAATCCGACCCATTAATCTAAGGCCCAATCCATCTGAGTCAAGTAACAGTCAAGTCAAGGTCTAGCAAGTCTAAAGTCTAAAATCCGGTCCTGGTCAAAGTCAAGTCAATGGTCAACTGGTCAAGTCTGGTCACTGAGTTAACTTAGTCAGATACCCTAAGTCAGACAGGGTAAATCAATCCGACAACTGGGGGGGAAACGGAATTCTAACACAGGCCATTGCACAGGCCAGGCATACAAATGCACAATCAAGATGCAACATAGAACATGCCAAGACTTTAAGTCAAAAATGCATTTCTAACTTCAATTACAACCCTACAGCTTAACCAAAATACAACCTTATTCCTTATTCTTGAATCTCAATCAAATATGTTAACATCAACATCATCTCTAACACTGCCTTCATACTCTTCTCAATTATCCTGCCAATTAAAGTTTAAGAGAAACACACCAACAAGACCCTTTTGCTTCAGATACAACCTCTTCCCATTGAGAATTCACTTGCATATTCAACTTCATCTGCACCTAGATACAACAACTCCAACCGAGCCATTACATCTTGCAATTGCACCAATAATATTACTAAATCCACATGCAACATCTCATTAAAACAACACCAATACCTATAATTCTAAACTTCCACCAGTTACAACTCACTCTCTTCTTTACAAGTTTAATAATTCTTCAGATCCATCACTACCAGTTCTTTACAGCATTCACCAGTAACCCCTTGTAGTTCACTTATAATCTAAAGTACATCATATAGCTTCATTCTATACTTAACTCAATCTCAGTTCAGCACCACCAGTTAGAATTCAGCTCCAAGTTGTATCAAATTCCTGCAAAGTTACATTTAGCTGCAGATACACTTCAATTCAGCGAAACCAAACAACCATCACCATCACACCTGCAATATCGACAACTTGAACCTCCACTGACTGAATTAAACTCATCTTCATCACATCATCAACCAAGAGTTGCTACCATTCTCAATTCCAGATATTACACATCAGCATATCTCCACCCACATCATCATTACTACAATTTAAACCAACTCAGCATAACCAATTCAGTAACAATACAAACATCCACTCTTCCAATTGCAAATCCATATCAGCTCTTCCTTATGCAGCATACGTAACTGAATTACAACTTTTATTGCAATGACACCACCATTCCTCAGTTCACCTTGTTCAACACCATCATTCTTCAGCCACAACAATTAGCACTTCAGTGATATCACCACCAACCTCGGCTTCATTTGAAACTTCCCTGTTCTTTAAATCTGAACCAGACCACCACCAAGTCATGTATTCAATAACCAAACACCACCAACAATCCCAGCTTCACACATCTCTATCAAATCCATCTCAATTCTCAATTTCTATTATCTCAAACTCAAACCCTAACATCATACACATAACTCTTCTTCTCAGAAAAACCCTAATTAATAAATCAACTTCAATCACTATTATATTCATCTTAATCATCACTCATACTAAACTCAATAAACCCTATAGAATCATTTAAACTTCAATTAAACACAAACCCACTCTATAATCGATCAAAATAAAACGATTCATAAAGAACAATCAATAAACACAAAACCCTAAATTAACTTACCCAAATCTCTGCTTTTCCAAAACTAACTCAACTCCAGTAATAACATCTCTTTCCTCAGTTCATCAAGATAACAAGGTTTACAAGAAATCTCGAACAGAAGAGGCTAAATCTCTACGATCAAAATCAACAGAGAGAAGAAAAAGAGAAACGGAGAAGAAGAAGAAGAAAGAAAAGAGAAGAATGAAAGAATGAGCTTATCTGCTCGATCTGGGTTGATAAGGCCAAAGAAAATGATAAAGACACCCAGATAAACTAGATAACTGCTGCAGCAGTGGGGCCGATAAAAAATACATCCCTGAAAATCCTTTCTGAAAATCCCTAGTTGCGTTTGCAAATGTAGTGGGATATCAATGGATCTATTTGGGTTTACATGAGAAATAGCAAGTGTGCAAGGGGAAGCATCATTTACATTTAGTTGTGGTTAGATAATACATGGGCGAGACTGTTGCACAAAACCAATTTATTGCTCGACCAGAGGAGTCTGACTCACGGTAATCGTATAAAACAAACATAAATTTTGTAAGCAAGTCATCTGTGTCACTCACTTGTGTTATAATCGGTGTTTGTGAGACACACGTGTAAATGCATTCTCGACAGGTGGGTGGACCAAATAAATGGGTATTTTCAAATGAATGACTTATTTTTTTTCAGAAGGAAGCCCTATTCTTTAGGATTTTACCCGTTTAAACTTCTCCGTCCGTCGTTCCTGCTGATTTTCTTCTTCTCTTTCTTGTTTGACGGTGATTGAAGAGAAGTTTCTATTAGGAGAGTTATATTTATGGGCTCGAGACTCTTGGATTGAGAC
The DNA here is from genome assembly GCF_003573695.1 of Papaver somniferum. Taxonomy (NCBI): domain Eukaryota; kingdom Viridiplantae; phylum Streptophyta; class Magnoliopsida; order Ranunculales; family Papaveraceae; genus Papaver; species Papaver somniferum. The sequence goes on along the minus strand of NC_039367.1, from coordinate 40,846,559 downwards.
CCATCTTCACAGTCTCAGTTTGAGACCCAAGACCACAGTCTCAGTTCACAGTTATCACCACTGTTATGGATAGTCCAATGATTCAACTGTGATGGACAGTCCAATGATTCAACTGTTATGGACAGTCCATTGTAAGGTCGAACTCTAGGGTTGTATATCTTGTATAAGACGCAGATTGAATGAATGAATGATATACGAAACTATTTTGATATATGTGTTTTACAAAATCTAACATGGCATCACGAGCCAGAGTTGAGTAACACGAATAAACCCTAGAACAGTAAACATGGCGGATGATACAGAATCATCTAAAAGAGGAAAAGAGGTAGAATACAACATGCAAAAGAAGAAACCAGAATATCATCTGGGATCAAGTGATGGACCAGGGATTATCATCACACCTATTGTATTAAAGGGAGCAAACTATGATGAATGGGCTAGAGCAGTGAGAAGATCATTGATAGCCAAACGAAAATTTGGTTTTGTTGATGGAACCATCAAAGAACCAACAGAACCTGAGGAGTTAGAGGAGTGGATTGCAGTGCATTCGATGCTGGTCTCTTGGATCAGCAATACATTGGAGACAAATATTATATCAACGTTGGGGGATTATGATGATGCGAGCATGTTATGGATGCACTTGAAGAGGAGATTTTGTGTTGTAAGTGGAACTCGGATCTGCCAGTTGAAAGCTGCCTTAAGTGAATGCAAACAGAAGAAAACTGAGGAGGTTGCAGTGTACTATGGGAGATTGAACAAGATATGGGATGAGATGGTGACGTACATGAAGATACCAAAGTGTAGCTGTGGCCAGTGCACGTGTAACATTGCAACACAGGTTAGTACGTTGAGAGAAGAAGATTTCTTACACTATTTTTTGATTGGTTTGGATACCATGTATAGCTCCCTGCGTGAACAATTACTGGCAAGAGAACCACTGCCATCTATAGATGTGTCTTATCAAGCTGTGGTTAATTCGGAACGTCTAAAATTGGGGGAAGGAGTTGTGTCGTCTCAGACACAGGAAAATATTATGGCGTTCAAGGTTCAGTCAGATCAGCGTCCATACAATAATATGTATGATCCTAACAAATTTTGCAAGCATTGTAGCCGAGAAGGGCACTCACAGGAAGGGTGTTTTCAGCTGATTGGATACCCGGAATGGTGGGGTGATAGACAAAGAGGTGGAAGAGAATATGGTCGAGGAGGCCGAACTGGTGGTAGAGCTGGTGGTAGAGGACGTGCTGGTGCCGGTTTTGTGAACAACAGAGGAGGTAGAGGACAAGACAATATACGTGCGCATAATTTGAACATCTCGGGAGCAACAACATCATCTCATCCTGCCACTGGATCTTCAGGAGATGCATCAGGACTGACAGGCGTGACTGCAAGTCAAGTTCAGCAGGTTCTTGAATATTTAAATTCAAGAAAAATCAGTTCCCAACTCCAAGGTAAGACAAATCAAACATCCTGGATTATAGACACAGGAGCTACAAATCATGTCACGTGTAAAAGAGATGATATGATAAATGTAAAAGATATTAGAGCATGTTCAGTGGGACTGCCGGACGGAAAATATGCTCACTCTGAGAAAATAGGAACAGTTATTCTTCCTGGTGGTTTGAGATTGGACAATGTGCTTTATGTGCCACAGATAACTTGTAACTTGATTTCGGTTACACAACTCATTGATGAGGTAGTATGTAATGTTCAATGTACTAACACTTTATGTCTTATACAGGACCGGTTGACGAGGAAGGTGATTGGAGTGGGTGAGCGACGAGGTGGACTATATATGTTCTGTTGTGTGCCTCCAGTTAAAGTGCTTACGGTGAGTGAAGATACGTATGAGCTGTGGCATCAGCGATTGGGACATCCATCAGAGAAAGTGTTACAACAGTTACCAGGTCTGGGTAGATTATTGAAGAAAAATAATGATGCGTGTGATATTTGTCCACGTGCAAAACATCGTAGAAGTAGTTTTGCTAGTAGTTTGAGCAAATCCAGTTGTAGTTTTGATTTGGTTCATATAGATTTATGGGGTCCTTATAAGACGTGCTCGTCTTCTGGAGCACAATATTTTTTGACAATAGTAGATGATTTTTCAAGAGGTGTGTGGATTTATTTAATTCAAAGCAAAACTGAGGTTGCAACAATATTTCTTAACTTTATTGCGCTTGTGAAACGTCAATTTGGTAAAGAAATCAAAATTGTCAGAAGTGATAATGGAACCGAATTTAATGCATTGCGTGGCTACTTTAAGACTAATGGAATAGTTTTTGAGACATCCTGTGTAGGAACACCTCAACAAAATGGAAGAGTTGAGAGAAAACATCAACACATAATGAATGTGGCAAGAGCTTTGAGGTTTCAAGCAAATTTACCGATCAGATTTTGGGGAGAATGTGCTTTGACAGCAGCGTATTTGATTAATCGTACGCCTACACCGGTTCTAAATAACAAAACTCCATATGAAGTTCTATTTGGGAAACCGGCACCATATAGTCAGTTGAAAGTATTTGGTTGCTTGTGTTATGCACATGATCAAAGTAGTAAAGGGGATAAGTTTGCAAGTCGAGGAAGAAGATGCGTCTTTCTGGGTTATCCTTTTGGGAAGAAGGCATGGCAATTATATGACTTAGACAAGAGACAATTTTTAGTTTCAAGGGATGTAGAGTTTCATGAACATCAGTTTCCTTACATATCTAGGGTACCTGATCAGCCAACTGAGACAGTTCAGGCTAATAATGACGTGTGTTGGAGTGATGATGAAGAAATAGTGCAGCAAGAGAACCCAGAAGATATTACTGAGAACCCAATATACATTACTGAGAACCCAGAAGACAATACTGCGAACCCAGAATATATTACTGGGAACCAGGAAGGTATTACTGCGAACCCAGAAAACATTACGGAGAACCCGGAAGACATTATTGAGAACCCTGAAGATAATACTGAGAACCCAGAATATATTACTGAGAACCCTATGGTCTCGAAGGAAGTGACGGACGCTAGTATGGGTAAAGGAAGGAGACAAAAGATTCCGTCTAGTAGGCTCAAAGGTTTTGTAACGCACACTGTACGACAAAATAGTCCATCTCATGCTCACTCTCCACAATCGTCATCCTCAGGTACGCCGTATCCTTTGACATATTATGTTAGTTGTGATAAATTCTCTACAGTTCATAAAAAGTTTCTTGCAGCAATTACTGCTGGGTCTGCGCCTAAAAATTTCAAAGAAGCCATGAAGTATCCAGGATGGCGTAAGGCAATGGCAGAAGAAATACGAGCTTTGGAAGAACAAGGAACATGGGAATTAGAAGAATTACCGCCGGGAAAGAAAGCTCTTGGTAGTAAATGGATTTACACAGAGAAGTATGATGAGAATGGACAGTTGGTGCGGCTCAAAGCTAGACTGGTGATCTTTGGGAATCATCAAGTAGAAGGGTTGGATTACAATGAGACATTTGCACCAGTGGCGAAAATGACGACAGTGCGGACTTTCCTAGCTGTGGCAGCAATTCAGAATTGGGAAGTACATCAGATGGATGTACATAATGCATTTCTTCATGGAGACTTGGAAGAAGAAGTGTATATGAAAATACCACCTGGTTTTCTCAAGGTAAGTCTAATATGGTGTGTAGGATGAAAAAATCTTTATATGGTTTAAAGCAGGCTCCTCGGTATTGGTTTGCAAAATTGTCTGCAGCTTTGAAGAATTATGGGTTTCGGCAATCATATTCTGATTATTCTCTTTTTATCATGACTAAGGGAAAAACCCAACTTAATGTTTTGGTCTATGTGGATGATTTGATTGTTGCGGGTAATGATTTGGTTGCGCTTGATCAATTCAAACGTTACTTGGGACAATGCTTCAAGATGAAAGATTTGGGAAAATTGAAGTATTTTCTGGGTTTGGAGGTGGCACGGAGTGCACAAGGTTTTTATATGTGTCAACGCAAATATGCGTTGGATATCATCATGGAAGCAGGTTTATTAGGTGCAAAACCTGCAGAATTTCCAATGGAAACTAATCACCGTCTTTCTTTGGACAAAGGAGATTTGTTCACGGATGTAGAAAAATATCGAAGATTGATTGGGCGTTTAATCTATTTGTCCGTGACTCGGCCAGACCTAGCATATTCTGTTCATATTTTGTCTCAATTCATGCAACTGCCGAGAATAGCACATTGGGAAGCGGCTCTTCGTGTGGTTCGATATTTGAAGAAGAATCCTGGGCAAGGAATTCTGTTGCGCTCTGATAGTGGTCTTAATTTGAAAGGATGGTGTGACTCTGATTGGGCTGGTTGTCCCTTAACTAGACGCTCGTTGACGGGTTGGTTTGTTCTTCTTGGGTATTCTCCAATATCCTGGAAAACTAAGAAGCAACATACCGTTTCTCGTTCGTCAGCTGAAGCGGAATATAGATCTATGGCAGCGGCGACGTGTGAATTAAAATGGTTGAAAAAATTACTGGGTGATTTGGGAGTTCATCATCCACATGGAATGCGTCTTCTCTGTGATAGTCAATCGGCTTTGTATATTGCTCAGAATCCAGTTTTTCATGAACGAACAAAGCATATTGAAGTTGATTGTCATCTGGTTAGAGATGCTATCGTGCAGAAGCTTATTACGCCTTCTTACACTCCTACAACAGTGCAATTGGCGGACATTTTTACTAAATCTTTAGGGAAAGCTCAGTTTCAGTTTCTTATGTCCAAGATGGGCATGTGTGACCTCCATGCTCCGTCTTGAGGGAGGGTATTAGGAGAGTTATATTTATGGGCTCGAGACTCTTGGATTGAGACCCATCTTCACAGTCTCAGTTTGAGACCCAAGACCACAGTCTCAGTTCACAGTTATCACCACTGTTATGGATAGTCCAATGATTCAACTGTGATGGACAGTCCAATGATTCAACTGTTATGGACAGTCCATTGTAAGGTCGAACTCTAGGGTTGTATATCTTGTATAAGAGGCAGATTGAATGAATGAATGAATGATATACGAAACTATTTTGATATATGTGTTTTACAAAATCTAACAGTTTCTAAGAAGATCGGAAGATCAATTTGTTAATCTTAAAGATGTAGTTAGAAAAAAAAGTAAGTAGCAAACTATATCTTCTTTTTTTTCGGTTTTTTTAGAATTTCTCGCTCTCTCTAATAATTTTCAAGGGTGGTGATATTAATTTCTTCCTTTTGTAAAAAATAAATAAATTTGTAACATGAATATCAGAATTTGAATTGATATAATTTGGATCCGTTATTTTATTTATTTTTCGTTTTTTTTGTTCGATTCTGTTCGTGGGTTGAGTAAAATCAATTTAAACTTTATATTTGATGGCGTGTAAAAATTGTTTTTTTTCCCATATATGGACTGTTTCTCAGTATGGGCCCGGACCGGCCCAGAACTTCATCTTCTTCACCGATCTTGCAGAGAACTCTGTTTTGATGTTTTTCCCGTGAATTTTGCTACTCAGGAAAATTCGGTTATGAGAAAATTTAACTAAATTCTTTTCAAACCCATATAAAATATAATGATTACAAACTATCTATGTAAGAACTTTGAAGAAAAACAACATAAATCGACCAAAATCGGAAAAATTAAGATTTAAGAAAATATATCTTTTGAAATTTTAATCTGGAAATTCTTTAATCAGGGATGATATTTCTCGAAATTTGTCTCAATTTGTGATTGATACAATGGTTATGAGCTGTAGAGTGCAAAAAATTTGAAGAAGAACGACCGAGAATCGATCAATTTTAAGAAATTAAATTTTACTTAGAAACTCAATTTTGAGGACCATGAAAGTGTGACGGACAAAATCCAAAGGAGTCACCTTATAGAAGGCCCCCTTAACAGTCGCCCAATGATAAGGGCATCCAGGCGGTTTGGATGCAAAAAAAATTATTTTTCCCTTCTCATTAATTTGATAATATCTTCTTCGTCCGGTAATCTGATAATATCTTCTTCGTCCGGTATCCGATTGACACGTTCGAGTAATTTATCTCGCATAACTTTTTGAGACCTATCTAGTGATACTAATTTCGTAACTAGATCGTTGTTAGATTAATTTCTATGAATTAACGTTCGTTTCTAATTAATCGGGTCAATAACGGTTAGTCGTCTCATGACTGGTCTAATAGCGTTGACGAGCTTGAGGGTCCTTACATTCTTCCCATCTTATACATTTTCGTCCTCGAAAATCAAACCACCTTCTAGTCTTCAAAACTCCCCATCTTATAGAGAATTACTATCTCTCAACTAAACGTAAGTACTGTACATACTTACAAAACGCGCGAAAAGCAACTCATTTTTAAATTAGTTCAAAAAAACAAGAAATGAAACACAAATCTATATGGTTTTCTACAACAAAAAACTATAAATTTTAGTATCTAATCTCTTTATACTAATTTCTATTTCATAGATTAATTGTCTCTAAGTTCACTATGTTGAATTAAATTCTAACAAATGACTAGGTCTAAATTCTTATCACTAAATTTTCTACTTTAGTACATTAATGACTCTAATTACGAGAAATGTACTCTATCAATTTCTAAATAAAACTTGGGATCTATCAGCTTACTGATAGAAGCAAGTCCTCCCTTTACGAATGGTAATCCATGCATGCAGTTTCCCTGTCTAGGTTCATGACGCCTGACAATGCTTTCATACTGCTAAGATAACACAAACATTCCAGAATTACAAACCTCACTATTCTCCAGTGCTAGATTAATTAAGTGTCATTTAATTAAAATTAACTAATCTCTAGTTTTCTATTTGAAATTTCTAAACTATAAAGTAATTGGTTTCAACCTACAATTTTTACTTCATAAATATATACACACAAAACAAGAAAAAAGCAATAATCATGCTGAAAAAATCAATCAATCAATCAATTCAAAAATATTTTAGTGCTTGATTGTTTTTAGTGATTAAGATTTATCTCACAAACCCAACCCAGTTCTAAACTAATCTCATTTACTAACTGGCACTAGCTATTCCTAATGTTTCCCATATAAGATCTAATAGTGAGCTCTGATACGAACTTGTCACGCCCCAACTCTTAAACCTGCTTAGTTAATAATAAAATAACTTAAACCTGAAGTAACAGAATCTAGATCTTCTATCTTATGGAACGTAAATTCATAAAGAACAACAAAACTAATACCCAAACTCTCGGATACTTCATAGATGAAAAAATCTCAAATGATATGAATATGTTAATATGTTGTTTTATAGATACACAAGGATTCATGAATATAAAGATACATAAACATTCTTAATCTGCTAAAGCTTCGAACCACGAAACGGATATCTTCATGCGCGCATCATCCCAAAGGGGTGCTCAATGGTAACATATAACTTTCAAGTAATCACTAACATACTTTCACAGTTATAAAGATAAGATAATTAAATTAAAACAGAAGACAAGATGAAAGCAGATAACACCTATTACACACAACACGAAGCAGAAGATTGCTTCAATTCTTTTCCCTAGATATTGCGTACCATAATAACAATATCCGTAAAAGATCCACCACCGGATGGATCTACGAGAATAAAATTAAACAACCTAAACATATGTTATCCTAACCTCGTCCCACTCAATGGAGAAGAAGATACTAGGAATAACTCTAGTCTCAAATGCTAGAAGGAAATCCAGGTACCGTAAGTTATCTTCGTGAAATGCGTACACCTCATAGATCCCAATGCCACCATCTAAGTCTAGAAAATAATAATGTTTGGATTACTATGATCAGGTCATAGTAACCCAGTCATACTACTAAGACTGAACAATCAAGTATGATATGCACAAAGTGATTTCCCCAAATAAAAGGTAGTATATATAATGATGAATCAGGGTAAAGCCGGACTACTAAGTAATAATCAACCGAGGTAAAGCCGGACTACTATCTTAAGATAATAAAAAGTAATACTATTTATCCGGGGCAAAGCCAGGCTACTAAGTAATATTCAAACAACGTAGCATTGCCCTACTAAACTTAGCAAAGAGCTATAGGGAATCACAGACACTCTTCGCGGGGTAACACCCAACGCATATCACAGAACATACTCATTCAATTACAAACAACATGTTTACAGAAAATAAGGAATCATCATGCTCGTAGATATAGTAACTTAATGATTACAAAAATCTTACAAAGTTCCCACCTGATTGATGACAAGCCTCGCATACCTTGAGATCGTCAATCCACTGGTTCATCCTTTGAATCGATCGTTGTTAATAACTAACTGTTAATCACATGAGAACTCTAAGAATCTTGCCACAATGGATCACACAAGAAACATACAATTATATCTAATGCTTCTAAGCCCATTTATAGATCTACACCTTCATACTATCTATCTTAGCATATCTAAGGTTTACTAATCTAATTAGGTTGGTTTTATAGTCCAATAGCTAAGTCTTATAAATATCTACAACTTTGTAAAAGAAGCCAAAGCCGAATTCAGACCATAAGGGGTCCAAATCATCAACATAGGAAAATCAGGCCTAAGCCCAAGTCCACTAATCCGACCCATTAATCTAAGGCCCAGTCCATCTGAGTCAAGTAACAGTCAAGTCAAGGTCTGGTCAAGTCTAAAGTCTAAAATCCGGTCCTGGTCAACTGGCCAAGTCTGTTCACTGAGTTAACTCAGTCAAATGCCCTAAGTCAGACAGGGTAAATCAATCCGACAACTGACGGGGAAACGAAATTCTAACACAGGCCATTGCACAATCCAGACATACAAATGCACAATCAAGATGCAACACAGAATACGCCAAGACTTTAAGTCAAAAATGCATTTCTAACTTCAATTACAACCCTACAGCTTAACCAAAATACAACCTTATTCCTTATTCTTGAATCTCAATCAAATCTGTTAACATCAACATCATCTCTAACACTGCCTTCATACTCTTCTCAATTGTCCTGCCAATTAAACTTTAAGAGAAACACAACAACAAGACCCTTTTGCTTCAGATACAACCTCTTCCCATTGAGAATTCACTTGCATATTCAACTTCATCTCCACCTAGATACAACAACTCCAACCGAGCCATTACATCTTGCAATTGCACCAATAATATTACTAAATCCACATGCAACATCTCATTAAAAAAACACCAATACCTATAATTCTAAACTTCCAACAGTTACAACTCACTCTCTTCTTTACAAATTTAATAATTCTTCAGATCCATCACTACCAGTTCTTTACAGCATTCACCATTAACCCCTTGTAGTTCACTTATAATCTAAAGTACATCATATAGTTTCATTCTATACTTAACTCAATCTCAGTTCAGCACCACCAGTTAGAGTTAAGCTCCAAGTTGTATCAAATTCCTGCAAAGTTACATTTAGCTGCAGATACACTTCAATTCAGCGCAACCAAACAACCATCACCATCACACCTGCAATATCTACAACTTGAACCTCCATTGACTGAATTAAACTCATCTTCATCACATCATCAACCAAGAGTTGCTACCATTCTCAATTCCAGATATTACACATCAGTATATCTCCACCCACATCATCATTACTACAATTTAAACCAACTCAGCATAACCAATTTAGTAACAATACAAACATCCACTCATCCAATTGCAAATCCATATCAACTCTTCCTTATGCAGCATACATAACTGAATTACAACTTTTATTGCAATGACACCACCATTCCTCAGTTCACCTTGTTCAACACCATCATTCTTCAGCCACAACAATTAGCACTTCAGTGATATCACCACCAACCTCGGCTTCATTTGAAACTTCCCTGTTATTTAAATCTGAACCAGACCACCACCAAGTCATGTATTCAATAACCAAACACCACCAGCAATCCCAGATTCACACATCTCTATCAAATTCATCTCAATTCTCAATTTCTATTATCCCAAACTCAAACTCTAACATCATACACATAACTCTTCTTCTCAACAAAACCCTAATTAATAAATCAACTTCAATCACTATCATATTCATCTTAATCATCACTCATACTATACTCAAATTCAATCCTCTGAGCAGTCCTAACTATAATTCAATTAACTGAGAACCCTATAGAATCATTTAAACTTCAATTAAACACAAACCCACTCTATAATCGATCAAAACGAAACGATTCATAAAGAACAATCAATAAACACAAAACCCTAAATTAACTTACCCAAATCTCTGCTTTTCCAAAACTAACTCAACTTCAGTAATAACATCTCTTCCCTTAGTTCATCAAGATAACAAGGTTTACAAGAAAATCTCGAACAGAAGAGGCTAACACTCTGCGAGCAAAATCAACAGAGAGAAGAAGAAGAAGAGAAACAGAGAAGAAGAAGAAAGAAAAGAGAACAAAGAGAAGAAGAAAGAAAGAATGAGCTTATATGCTCGATCTGGGTTCATAAGGCCAAAGAAAATGATAAAGGCACCCAGATAAATGATAAGGGCATCCAGGCGGTTTGGATACAAAAACGATTATTTTGCCGTTCTCATTAATCTGATAATATCTTCTTCGTCCGGTATCCGATTAACACGTTCAAGTAATCTATCTCGCATAACTTTTCGAGACCTATCTAGTGATACTAATTTCGTAACTAGATCGTTGTTAGATTAATTTCTATGAATTAACGTTCGTCTCTAATTAATCGGGTCAATAACGGCTTAGTCGTCTCATGACTGGTCTAATAGCGTTGACGAGCTTGAGGGTCCTTACATTCTCCCCACCTTATACATTTTCTTCCTAGAAAATCAAACCACCTTCTAGTCTTCAAAACTCCCCACCTTATAGAGAATTACTATCTCTCAACTAAACGTAAGTACTGTACATACTTACAAACGCGCAAAAAAGCAACTCATTTTTAAATTAGTTCAAAAAAACAAGAAATGAAACACAAACATATATGGTTTTCTACAACAAAAAACTATAAATTTTAGTATCTAAGCTCTCTATACTAATTTCTATTTCATAGGTTGATTGTCTCTAAGCTCACTATGTTGAATTAAATTCTAACAAATGACTAGGTCTAAATTCTTATCACTAAATTTTCTACTTCAGTAGATTAATGGTTCTAATTACGAGAAAGGTACTCTATCAATTTCTAAATAAAAGTTGGGATCTATCAGCTCACTGATAAAAGCAAGTCCTCCCTATACGAATGGTAATCCATGCATGCAGTTTCCCTGTCTAGGTTCATGACGCCTGACAATGCTTTCATACTGCTAAGATAACACAAACATTCCAGAATTACAAACCTCACTATTCTCCAGTGCTAGATTAATTAAGTGGCATTTAATTAAAATTAACTAATCTCTAGTTTTCTATTTGAAATTTCTTAACTATAAAGTAATTGGTTTCAACTTACAATTTTTACTTCGTAAATATATACACACAAAACAAGAAACAAGCAATAATCATGCTGAACAAATCAATCAATCAATTCAAAAATATTTTAGTGCTTGATTGTTTTTAGTGATTAAGATTTATCTCACAAACCCAACCCAGTTCTAAACTAATCTCATTTACTAACTGGCACTGGCTATTCCCAATGTTTCCCATATAATATCTAATAATGAGCTCTTATACCAACTTGTCAAGCCCCAACTCTTAAACCTGCTTAGCTAATAATAAAATAACCTAAACCTGAAGTAATATAATCTAGATCTTCAATCTTAAGGAACGTAAATTCATAAAGAAATACAAAACTAATACCCAAACTCTCTGATACTTCATAGATGAAAAACTCTCAAATGATATGAATATGTTAATCTGTTGTTTTATAGATATACAAGGATTCATGAATATAAAGATACATAAGCGTTCTTAATCTGCTAAAGCTTCGAACCACGAAACGGATATCTTCATGCGCGCCATCACTTCTGAAAAACTGAAACTGAAGTGGAAACGAGTGAGCACATCATCCCAAAGGGGTGCTCAATGGTAACATATAACTTTCAAGTAATCACTAACATACTTTCACAGTTCTAAAGATAAGATAATGAAATTAAAACAGAATACAACATGAAAACAAATAACACCTATTACACACAGCACGAAGCAGAAGATTGCTTCAACTCTTTTCCCCAGATATTGCGTACCATAATAACAATATCCGTAAAAGATCCACCACCGGATGGATCTACGAGAATAAAATTAAACAACCTAAACATATGTTATCCTAACTTCGTCTCACTCAATGGAGAAGAAGATGCTAGGAATGACTTCAGTCTCAAATGCTAGCAGGAAATCCAGGTACCGTAAGTTATCTTCGTGGAATGCGTACACCTCATAGATCCCAATGTCACCATCTAAGTCTAGAAAATAATAATGTTTGATTACTATGATAAGGCATAGTAACCCAGTCATACTACTAAGACTGAACAATCAAGTATGATATGCACAGAGTGATTTCCCCCAATAAAAGGTAGTATATATAATGATCAACCGAGATTGCATGTTGCTAAACTAATTTAGGGGATCGGGTTTGTTAGAAAAGTACTTGATTCTTGCCATTTTAGTGGAGAAGAAGAGAAGAAGAATCGGTTAGAAGTGGAGATGGAGATGGAAATGAATTTGAATTTGATTTTGATTCAAGTTTTTAGTTATATGATTTTAGTTTTTAGTTTTTAGTTTTATTATTAGGATTTAATGAGGATAAATTGGCAGTTTTGGTATTTGATAGAGGGTAAATTGGTAGTTTCATCTCTTAATAACCTTTTTTGTCCTGTAGTCATAGGCTCCAAATAAATGGGATAGGCCCCAAATTAGTCAGGTTAAATATTTATTTATTTTCCCGAATGAGGGTAACTAGTTAGCAATTCGGGATTCGGCAATCGTACAGAATAGTAAACGTACGTGTATTATTTGGACTAGTATGTAAACCGTGCTACGCACCGGGTCAGGTGGGGATTGCCGATTGGTGTGGTGGGACTTCGCCTCGCACCCGTGTCCAGATTCATTGGAACATATTTAAATCGAACATGCATTTGGTTACTACCCCAAACGTAAAATTTGTGAAGTGTTAACTTTGATATATTCTTATAAGCTTCTTAAATTATATTGAATCTTCAGCTTTCTTTGATAATCCTAGAGGTACAACTTAAAAATATTACGTTGTATCATTAATAAGGATCACCCATTATTTCACTTATTCTTCTTTTTCCTTATACTCTGATTCGTTGAAACTTCTTCTTTACTAAACTTTAACATTAGACCACACTTTTAAATAAATTTAATTCAAAATAATTAAAGATATTAATTTTGATTTAATTAATGAACAATAATTTCGAAGCATTATCTCGAAGAAGAAAAAAAAGACTATGATGCACAAATTTGCCCAAAGTTTTTGATATTCAATGAAAACATTTTGTGACTACTAATTTTACCATAGTCCACGTAATGTATACAACTCAGAGAATCTGATACTAAGTAGTATTGATATCCCAGTTGAACCGATAATGCTAAGTAATAAAAGATACTCAAGATCACAATAATAACGAAGAACACAAATGTAAGGTAAATGCTACTAAGTTATCACGAGACACAAGAGATTACGTGTTCGACTTTTGTCTACGTCCACGGGGTAATGAGTGATTATTTGTATTGAGTTGTGGTGGTTACAAAGATCTTAAATGCTTCCCAAAGTAATAGACATAACTCAAGTTAAAGTAAATACTTAAGTTCTAAACATTAAAGAGGTATAAGCTTAAGACTAGATCTTCTTCTCCTGGGTATTGAATACCCTTGTTTGTTGGTGAATCTTGGTATTTATAGCCCCTTCTGCTCCATATATATCTTTGTTGTCTTTGGATCCATCGTTACCTGATATAACTTCCGTACAAATGGCACATATGTTCACCGCGTGCTTTCTCAAGTCGGACTCTACCACCTCAACTGACCCACGTTCCTTCGGGAACTACCCAGCCTCAGTACATATTGTACCTTCGTTCACCGCAGGCCTTCGCCAGTCAGACTCTGCCATCTCATCTATCTCCACGTGCCTTGGTCAAGCGTGTAGATAAGGGATTACCGCATTAAATGCTGATTGGATATGTCGGATACCTCTGTCCCTTCGCCAACTGCCTCTTTCTATACTAGGTTTTACTTTACCATCTTAGTCATCGAGGTATGCTTCCTCAAGATGTAATAAAGTAGATTTGAGAAGGGATTTGCTACTCCTCAGACTCCTGTGTATGGCGGGGGCTATGAAGTTATCTTACGTACGACCACTAAAACCGTGACATGTGCTCCGTAGAATATTGATATTCACAGTTTGCCCCTTTTCTTTCATATTCTACCGTTTGATAGGATTGGAAGAAAAAACTTCCATAACGCCGCCATTTTTGTACGTACATGTTGGGTGGTCCCCATGTGTCCTTTCATGCAATAACTTCCCCTTGAATTTCGGGAAATCCAAATTTTTGGATTCTCCATCCGCCTAAAAGAAGAAAATGGAAGAAGGATATTCATTATCATTCCCTTTTCTCCATGAACTGTCGCTCTCTGTCTCTTTCATAGATATTTTTTCGTCTCCTTTTGTTCCAAATGTTGGTCTTCTTTTCAACTCCCAAAAGCTCTCGCTCGTTCTTCACCAACAAGTTAGTACACATTGGTATTTGATTTTACTGTAGCTTTTCGTTTTCTCCATGCTTGGCTCGGATTTTTCTTTCTTTGGTTGTTGATGTTGCTGCTATCCTTGCATGTGTTGATTTTCATATTCCCATGCTTTTTCATGTTATTTGAGATCATGGGTTACTTCCCATTTCGTGATTTTACCATGACTATGCCATGATTGTTCTTCGCATGCAACTTCGTCTATAGTGGTTAATAATCCCCCATTTTGTCTCATGGAGGGATTAAATTGCTTCGCTTAGTTGGTTTAGTTAAACCCATGCCCAAAGTATGCTTATTTTTGACCAAAATGTGTTTTTGAGCCAACTGCGATTTTGGTCCGCTATTGCTGAAGGATTGTTATTCCTGTTGATGTTAGGAGTTATGAGGCTCCTGAAGAAACATGTGTGCAAAGATCTGAGGCATAAGTCGTCTACTGATCCACCTTCGCGTATGGATCACCCTGATGCTACGCCCAGGGGGTACTGAGATACCTGAGGGAACTGAGGTGGCTATGGAACCTGAGGTAGAGGAGCTTGTTGTTGAAGATCTTCCTCCTCCTCCACCTCACTGACAAAGATAGCTACGCTAATTTGTCTTTGACTGAGATCTCCAAGTCTTCCGTCCTGCATAAGTTCGAAATCTCCTTTGTTGATGGCCCTGATGTTCTCACTGAATCTCTGATCCGGAGCTTCCCTTATGATTAGGAGAATTTGTTGATCAGTGTTGGCCAATTGGCCGCAGGTATGCTCCTACCTTTGTATAGTAGAAAGGATACCTTTTATTACGATGTTTTGTCCACTAGGGATGATCCGGTGAACAAAACTCAGGTCCGAGGGGTCATGCAATACACTGGTAACTATTGGCGTGCCCTTCGTGAGAGTTGATACCGTAGCAAGGGTAAGATAATCTGAAGTCTTATAACCCTTTTTCTCCTAGGAGGTCTAAGCAAGAGGATTACACCCCTTCCAACTTCAATGCTACGTATGTTGATGCCATTTAGAAAAGCAATCTTCTTCCTTGGAGTGTTGGTCCATGCCGCATCCATGTCACTGCCAAGCAGATTAGGGAAGGCAATAACGTTCATTTTTTGGAGGAGATTGACAAGATTGGGTTTACTGTCATCCCTTACTCTACTAAGCTTTTCTTGCCAAAGTATGATCGCATTCGTCTGGACCATGATAATCGTTGGGCGCGTACTCCTCTTCGTGTGGTGGGTCCCTGGGCCGCGGATTTACTACCGCAGATCCCAACGCCCCTCGTTCAGCTTCGTCTCTCCATCCTCGGTATGATGGATATCGTCCTTGGGTCTTCAATCCATTCACTCCTAACGAGGTAGGCTTCATTTGGATTGCTTTGTTTTTTTATCTTTGTTTTGTGGCCTTTTGCCAAGTATTTTTGATACTTCTCTTGTAGCATGACCCTGCTTCTTCTGCTGGGACTAGTTCGGGATCTGTTGGTAACTCCGTAGCTACCCGGACAAGGAAAAGGAAGGCTTCGATTGAAGCAACTAAGTCAACACCTGCGGAGGTAAGGATTATAACCCTACCTTAGTGTTCGTAGATTCCTTAGTATTTTTCCCCTGATCCTTAGCTCGCGCGTGTGTTCTTCTACAGTCTTCCAAGAAGAAAGGCAAATTAAAGGCTGTGATCGATGTTGAAGAATCTTATGAGGATCCTAAGGCTGTTGGGGAAGAGCCGGATGACGAGGACATGGAGGATATTAAGGATACTGCCATTAGTCCCCACATAGATGATATTGAGGAAGATTTTCGAAAAATAGCCCTAGTCCCATTCATGCTGGTTCTGTGGAAGGTGATAACCTTCAAGTTGATGGCGGATCTTCACTGGTGGGTCAAGTTAGTACCCAAGCTGTAACACCTGCTTCGCTGCCGAAGGTACCTGCGTTTTCTGCTCCTAGTGACATGCAGTCTGTTGCTTCGGCTTCCACTAGTTCTATGGTGCTATCTTCTACGGGACTTTCGTCTTCTCCTGCCACCTCGCGTCATTCAAGTGGTTTGTTTACGAAGGGTGCGACTCCAGTGGTGAGGGTCAGTAGCTCAGTCTTTCTCTACTGCCCCCGTTAGTAAGGTTGTTGGACCACCACCTTCGTCACCATATTGGACCATACTGGCAATCTTCCTTCTGCTGGTGATATGGACTTGGGTGGTACTTCTAGTCAAGAATTTCCTTCTGTTCCCAGCTCATCCACCATTCCGTCTCTTTGTCGTGGTGAGGATTCAGTACTTGTTCTCCATGCTCGCTCTAAAGCGACTGGTGGGGTTCTTACTGATCTTGGGAAGGGTAAGTTACCTGAGAACTTGAGTGTTGGGAGCTCTGACGATGCCATCCTTGAAGCCATACTGCGGGATTCAAAGGGCCCCTTTTCTGCTGAGGTTGATCGTCATCAGCTGACTGATTCTTTGGATATTGCTTCAAGATTGGATACTTTGACTGCTCAGTATCAAGTGGCTAAGGATCTATGCTTTGATCCAGATTTCCTTCGCTCCAGTCAGAGATTTGGTGAAATCCGCAGGGGTAACATCCAAGAGATTGAGGTTTTCATGGATACCTACGCTGATTTCCTTCCTCGTTTTTCCTTGTTCTCAGTAAGTGGCTTTTTCCTTATTGTTTCGTGCATTGTTTAGAACCTTCGTTTGTTCTTATACTCCGTTTTTTACATCTTTGCAAACAAATTGATAGTTTGAGAGCCAAGTATCTTCGCTGGTGATAGCTCGTCAGTTTGATGTTGATGCAAATTTTAAAGCTGAGGCACTTCAGTAGGCTAGTGACCAGCTCAGTGCTCAGGTGATGGAGCTTCATCAGAAGTCAGCCTCTGATTTGGATGCTCATGCCTCTCATATGAAAGTGCAATTCGAGCGTCCGTCTATTGATTACATCAATAATGCCTTCACTGAAGTTGAACGCCAAGATGACAGTGTTTTCTTTGATCGTCTCCCTTATCCTTGAGTCTGTCATTTTGAACCTTGTTTAAGTAAACTCCTTTCTGTTGTTTATGTCCTCAGCCGAGGTATTTAGCTGAGATATCTTCGTTCTTTGAAACAATGCTTTATGGTTGCTTGAACCTTTGTTATCTGCCATGCAACTTTCAACAAATATTAGATATATTTTGGTAGAATTGTTATTTCACCAATATTTTTGCATGAATTTTTCGTTTAGACGTAACGTGTCTAACCGGTCGCACAATCAAGCCATCACAAGGTGCTAAGGTATGTTTAACCTTTGGTGGAACATTCATCGTCCTACCAGGATATCCTTTGGCGAGAAGGTACCATGGTGGCGAAGGTCCCTACGTGGGCAATAATTTTCCTGTAACCCTACGCGTTCAGCGCAAAGGCTGCTTTACTTCGAAAAGGTATCTCTATAGGGGATATTTTATTTTTTCTTATGCCTCATGGAAGGAGCCGTCGCCCCGAGGATCCGAGATTGACATATGCGTAGTTATGCCTTTCCTTGTCTCATCGTCACTCCTGACGGAGGGTGTCTATTCTAACCCAATTATATCAATTAGAGATAATTCTTTAATAAAAAGCTTCTTTCATTGATTAGTAAGGTTTATAATACCTTTTTCCATGGATATAACATGGTGGGCTATTGCCCATACCTTTCTTCTCCTGAGTAATCACTATTCTCTTACGGGTAGTAATTTTTTAGGTACATCGCCTTCCAAGGGTGTTGTAGCACTTCACCTTTTATGGTTCTTAGGTAGTAAGATCATTTTCCGGCGATGTCATGTATGATGTGGGGCCCGTCCCATGTCGGAGCTAGCTTGACCCACTCCTTCTTTCTTTGATATGGTGGTATCTGACGCAGTACGTATTCCTCAGCCACAAAGTTGCGAGGGATAACCCTTTTGTTGTATTCCCGAGCTAGCCTTCATTGGTAATTTACCATATTTTGTAGGGCTACTTCCCTTCTTTCTTCAAGGTCATCCAGTTTTTCTAACATCAAGTCTGTTGTTAGATTTTTTTCCCAATCCTCCGTTTTTGTTGTTGGGAGTATAACCTCCGTTGGGATGACTGCTTCAGCTTCGCAGGTCAACAATAATGGGGTTTCCCCCGTAGCTGACCTTCTTATAGTTCGATAGGCCCATAAGACATTGCGTAGCTGTTCGCACCACCTCCTTTTCTATACGCCTAGTTTCTTCTTTAAATTCGTTGCTATGGTTTTGTTGGATGCTTCCGCTTGCCCATTGCTCTTAGGATATATCAGAGTTGACTTGTTTTTATGAATGTTGAAGGTATTAAACAACATATCGATGTTCTTTCCTTGTAGTTGTTTGCCATTGTCTGAGACTATGGAGGTTGGTATTCCAAACCTGCAAATGATTAGCTCAAACAAGAATTTGAAGACATTTGTGTCTCTAATTCTTGCCAGAGGCTTTGTTTCCACCCACTTAGTAAAGTAATCTGTAGCTACGATAAGATATTTTATTTTCGTTGTTCCCTCTATCAGAGGTCCAACTATATCAACCCCCCATTTGACGAATGGCCAAGGGATAATAACCGAGTTAAGATGCGTTGCTGGTTGAAAAAGCAGGGGTCTAACAACACCACCCAATATTTCTCTTAGCAATCTGTATGGACTAACTCCGAAATACTTTACTAGAGAATCAACTAGACAGTCAAACTCAATCTAGATTAAAGTATCTCAAGGAGTAAATATCTCTCACTTTTTTTGATTTACTCAAGCTAAAACAATAGGGAGTCTTTAATCAAACACAATGAATAACTTGGACGGTACCAAAGACCAATATCCAAGGATCAATCAATATCAATCAACAACCAAAGGTTGGATTTCCAATTGATGATCTTAACGCACAACCTGTATTATTTCAATTATATAAAATATAATGCGAAAAAGAAATAACACAGACACCAGAAGTTTTGTTAATGAGGAAACCGCAAATGCATAAAAACCCCGGGACCTAGTCCAGATTGAATACACACTGTATTAAGCCGCTACAGACACTAGCCTACTACAAGCTAACTTCAGACTGAACTATAGTTTAACCCCAATCAGTCTCCCACCGATCCAAGGTACATTTGTACTCCTACGCCTCTGATCCCAGCAGGATACTGCGCACTTGATTCCCTTAGCTGATATCACCCACAACTAAGAGTTGCTGCAATCCAAAATCGCAGACTTGATAATAAACAAATCTGTCTCACACAGAAAAGTCTATCAAAGGATAAATCTGTCTGCCACAGAAAAACCTTAGGTTTTGTTCCGTCTTAAGATATAAAATCAAGGTGAACAGGAACCAATTGATAATCTGGTCTTATATTCCCGAAGAACAGCCTAAATTAATCAATCACCTCTCAAAAATCCTTCTTGACTACATAAGCGGTTTGTCGAGGAATCACAAACAGTGAGACGAAGATGTTTGTGACTTCTTTATCTTGCCTATCGGAGAACTCTAACGATCTCAATCCAATCAAAGATTGTACTCGTACGATAGAAGATGCAAGATCAGATCACACAACTACGATAAAAGTAGTATCAGTCTGACTTCACAATCCCAATGAAGTCTTTAAGTCGTTAACCTGGTTTTAGAGAAGAAAACCAAAGGTTAAAGGATAATCGACTCTAGCGAGCGCACTAGTATCACACAGACGTGTGGGGATTAGTTTTGCATAATGCTAGATGTATCCTATATATAATCTTCAAAACAGGGTTTTGCCTTAGTTACAAAGCAATCCATATCACCGTTTTATGAAAACCTGATTTAGATTCAAGCTAATATTTTTCAACCGTTAGATCGAAAACTTAGCTTGTCACACACACTTGGGTAGACGTTAACTGGGTTTGTGAAAACCATGCCCAAACGTGTACGTGTATGTTGGTTCAACATAGTAACCCAAAAGGTTAACCATATGAGCAATTCATATTAACCTAGTTCTTCTTCACCATAACTAGTTCAATTGACTCAAATGAACTAGTTAGAGAGTTGTTCAATTGCTATGAGATCTTATGTAACTACACAAGACACAATTGAAACAAAGATGATTCGATTCGATGAATCGGCTCATGAACTTTATAGCCACGGTTTGCATAAAACATTCCTTAGTAATTTAAGTTTCATATTCAGAGCACATCTTTAGATCATAACCACTTAAGCTCACAAACAAGTTCGCGGACTTAAGGCAACCGACAGAGTTTTCCAAACTCAGCAGAAAATCTCGGCAAAGAGACTTCCGCCAGTTCGCGGACTAAACACGCAAACAAGTTTTTGGAAAATCCCAGCAGAAGTTCTCGGTAAGAGAAATTCCGTCAGTTTGCGGACTTGGCAAAGCCAATTCCTCCGGTTTCTCTCAATCAACAAAGTTCGAAAACTTCGGATTAAGGAATACATGGTTATGTAATCTAAACTCTCATTCTAATCATTAAGACATTCTCAAAGGACGTTATATAGCCGTTAATCACAGACCGTTTCACGTCAGAGCAATTCTCAAAGTAATTGAAACTTTTCATGACTTTCGTCACTAGTTGAAGATAAACTTGATCAATGCGAAACGCTTTACCAACACACGATTTCGAGAAAAAGATAAGTAGTGAATACTCAGCTCAAAATGTCAAATGTGTATGATCCAGTCTATATAGCATACGACTTTTTGTCTCATAAGAAGTAGGAGATAGAATAGATAGACTTTTGAGTGATAGATAAGTTCAAGTCTCCACATACCTTTTTGTTGATGAAGTTCCACGGTTCCTTGAGTAGATTTTCGTCGTTGTATGATGAATAGCCATGAAGTCCTTGAGCTCAACTACACTTTTCTATCCTAGTCCGAGACTTAGCTATAAT
The DNA here is from genome assembly GCF_003573695.1 of Papaver somniferum. Lineage (NCBI taxonomy): Eukaryota > Viridiplantae > Streptophyta > Magnoliopsida > Ranunculales > Papaveraceae > Papaver > Papaver somniferum. Next base: position 40,825,115 of record NC_039367.1, on the reverse strand, counting down.
AGACTAGAAATCAAAACTCATAGTTTTGATCACTAACATTGACAAACATGCTTGATATAGCAACGCATGCGATGTCGACCGAGCTATGCTCTAACAATCTCCCCCTTTGTCAATTTTAGTGACAAAACTATTAATACGTATGGAATACAAAAAGATAAACTTTAGTGGCTCCTATTCTATAGTCTAATCTTCAACGTTCCTTGAAATATTCGTCCTTCCAAGTACTCCAATGATCCCAAAGGTTGTAAGTTTAGCACCACCGTTGTTGAAGATCCGTAGCTATAACAATGAGAGAAATCGAGATTCTCGATCATTATTATACAGTGTCATAGTATGATTATGTAACATCAAAGTACAATTGTATCACGACTTTAAAAACAACACTATGGTGATATGTATCACTCTCCCTTAGTCAATATTCCATCTCGATCATGGAAACCACTCCCTCTTACACAATGATCTGAAAACCATATGTATTTGTAGTGTGAACTACATTATTTCTCCCCCTTTTTGTCAATAAATTGGCAAAGGTAAAAGAACGGGATCATAATGAAATTTCCACAAGAGACATTTCATAGACTAAAAGAAAAAATACATACCAACTTAATTTAGATGCAATCATAAAGCCGAATCTAAATGCATTCATCAAGGAGTTTTAAGATACAAGATAACCCCTATAAAATTCCACAACCGCACACCCCGCAAGATATTACCATTAAGCACAAGTTCAAAAGAACTCTCCCCCATTTGATGTCATTCCCGAAAGAACAATAAGAGCGACCTTAATTTCGAAAGAAATGAAGGATTTTGAAGCACTAAAGAGATATTAAAAAGACAATAACGACAATCCTACAGAAATTGAACTGGAAAGTACTTACTGGAGTTTCAGACTCAATTGACCAAAAGATAAGGATATGCATAGGGGCATGAGTCAATGAAACATTTTAATGAACCAAAACAACACCAATAGACTGCCGCAAGTGTTGAAACGTTGCAGTGTCTAAGGGTTTGGTGAGAATATCAGCCAATTGTTGTTCGGATGGCACAAACTCCATACTGATGATACCATTTTTATAAAGATCACGAATAAAATGGTACCTTATGTCAATGTCTTTGTTCTTGAGTGCTCAATAGGATTCTCAGTAATTCGAATCGCACTGGAATTATCACAAAAGATCTTCATTATTCCAGTATTAATTCCATAATTAACAAGCATCTGTTTCATCCATAGGATTTGAGTACAACATGATCCGGCAGCAATATATTCTGCTTCACATGTGGAAAAGGATTGAGAGTTTTGCTTCTTGCTATGCCACACTACCAGATTGAGACCTACATAGTAGAAACCCCCGATGTAGTTTTTCTGTGTTCTACACATCCTGCCCAATCAACATCAGAATAAGCAGAAAGGTCAGCATTAGTATCAAAAGTGTATGAGAGACCATACCCAACAGTGTGATTTATATATCGTATGATTCTCTTTGCAGCTGCAAGATGAGATTCTTTTGGATCCGCCTGAAACCTGGCACAATAACCAACACTGAAAGAAATGTCAGGTTTAGTAGCTTTAAGATACAAAAGGCTACCTATAATGGATCGATATAATTTTTGATCCACTTTTGCTCCTTTCTCATCCCTGTGAAATTTACCAATAGTAGGCATTGGAGTCAACTTAGGAGACGACTTATCCAGACCAAATCTTGACACAAGATTATGTGCGTACTTATCTTGGGATAAGTAAATACCCTACTTATGTTGTTGAATCTGTAATCGTAAGAAGAATTTCGATTCACCAACATTACTCATTTCAAACTCTTTAGCAAGAGAGACTTGGAAATCTTTTGCGAATTTTTCAGAAGTTGATCCATAGATGATATCATCTACGTAGATTTGAGTAATGACCACATCTTTCCCACCCCATTTGGTAAACAATGTTTTATCAACTCCTCCTCTTGAAAAACCTTTTCTAATAAGAGAGGTAGTAAGTTTCTCAAAACAGGCTCTTGGTGCTTGCTTCAATCCATATAACGTCTTTTTAAGCTTTAGCACCTGATCTGGGAAATCAGGGTTTTCGAACCCCTTAGGTTGAGCGACATAGACTTCCTCTTTTAAAATTCCATTTAGGAAAGCTGATTTTATGTTCATCTGAAACAACTTAATCTTGAGAAAGTAGGCATGGTCCAGTAAAAGTCGAATGGACTCAAGACATGCCACAGGTGCAAAAGTTTCGTCAAAATCGATTCCTTCAATCTGTGAATATCCTTGAGCGACAAGTATAGCTTTATTTCTGACAATTGTGACAAATTCATCAGACTTGTTTTTGAATATCCATTTGGCACCAACGAGTATTGACATTTAGAGGACAAGGTACACGTTCCCAGACATCTTGTCTTTCAAATTGATTTAACTCCTCATGCATCGCATTTACCCAAAAGGGATTTTTCAGAGCTTCATCAATATTCCTTGGTTTCACCTGCGAAAGATAACAACCAAAATTGCATATATTTTGAAGTTGACCCCATGTTTTGGCTGTAGAATCCCTTCCCCCAATGATACTGTTGGGGTCATGATTCCTTTGAACCCAAAGATGTCGTGGAGGGACACGTTCTTGTTCATCAGGAATGGCTTGATCAGTGCTCTTCTCCTCGTCACTAGAAATGTCAGGATCAGTCACAGTTGGGATAACTTCAACTGATTCTGGAATTTCTTTGACTTTCTCAGTTGTCTCAGTTGGAGGCAACTCAGTAGGAGAACTATCTTGACGAAAATTACTAATGTCGTCGATGATAACATTAGCAGATTCCATCATGACTTGTGTTATGAGATTAAAAACTCGAAAAACCACGACTATCAGAAGCATAGCCAAGAAAGATACCTTCGTCACTTTTGGTGTCGAATTTCCATTTCTGTTCTCGATCTTTCATAAAATAACACTTACTTCCAAACACCCTGAGATAGTGTAGGTTGGGTTTCCTTCCATACCATAACTCATAAGGAGTGTTAAGGGTTTTAGACCGTAAATACACACGTTTGATCAAGTAACATGCTGTAAAGACAGCTTCTCCCCAAAATCTTAAAGGTAAGTTTTTGTTGTGGAGCATTACCCTGACCATTTCCTGGATGTTCCTATTCTTTCTCTCAGCAACTCCATTAGCTTGAGGAGTAATTTGTGGTGAGTATTGTTGAATGATCCCAGTTCGTCACAGAACTCAAATACCTTGGTGTCATTGAATTCAGTGCCACCATCGCTTCTAATTTTCTTTAGTTTGCGACCTTGTTCGTTCTGGATCCTTTTAAAAATAATCTTGAATTCACTAAGGGTTTCATTCTTATGGGATAGGAATGCAACCCAAGTAAATCTGGTGTAATCATCTACCATAAATAAAGCATACTTCTTACCGGCAACAATGGGTTGTTGAATTATTCCGAAGAGGTCCATATGAATTAAATCAAGTGGAGCTTTAGTGAGAATATCTCGAGATGATTTGTGGTGAACTTTCGTTTGCTTACCCTTTTGACAGGCACCACATACACCTTCAATCTTTGCATTGATTTTGGGAATGTCTCTAACAAGTTCTTTGTTAATGATCTTAGTTAGAAGGCGATAATTGATGTGACCAAAACACTCATGCCAAAGATGTGTAGATTCCACCTTAGTCAAATTGCAACGGTTTCTAAACTGAGTATCAAGATGATAACAGTTTTTTTTACAACGAGTTCCTTGAAAAATCACTTTCCCAGATTTTTCAACAATGTCACATCCATTCGCATTGAAGACAAATCGATGGCCCTTGTCGCAAATTTTACTAATAGAAAGAAGATTAGCAGTCATACCTTTAACGTATACCACATCATGGATTTCTGGAACACCGGGTAGCTTGATCGTTCCCTTTTTGCTAATGTAGCAACAACTTCCATCTCCGAATGTTACAAGACCTCCTTCATAGTCAACAGACGAAACAAACCAAGTGAGATCACCTGTCATATGTCGACTGCATCCACTATCAAGAAACCATTGAAAGGGAGATGTGGATCTTAAAGCAAAGGCACCCATACTACTAGTACTTCTCAATTTAGAGTTTCCTGGTAGTGTTGTATGAACTTTTACAGAATCATACAATTGTTTAGCTTTCTTACAAAGATTAATTGAAACGTTAAGGCTCTTTTGGAAGAACATACAAGCTTGATATATATGATCGGATGGATCACAACATGAGCCTATGCTTTGAAGTTTGTCTGACTGGTTCCTTGTCATATCGATTTCTCAACATTCTGTCGTTGATTACTATCTGATTTATGACTTTTCTTGAAAGAGGAACAACTGAGATTTTTCAACTTCTCAAAGGGAGTATTTCCAGATATCAAATCCTTAAGAATTGCAATTTCTGCAACAAGACCATAGTTGATCCGGATTTGTTCATCCAACCCTTTTTGAAGAGACGCCAGTTTGTCAGACCTTTTCTAGCGGTTGTTTTTTAAACCTGGTGAAGCGTCTATTGAGACTTTATAGTCCATATAGTCAGATCGCCACAAACACAGACTTTTGAGGTCTTTAATGTGTTTGCCTGCTCTGATACCAATTTAGCGGGGGTCTAACAAGACCACCCAATATTTCGCTTAGCAATCTGTATGGACTAACTCCGAAATACTTTGCTAGAGAATCAACTAGACAGTCAGACTCAATCTATATTAAAGTATCTCAAGGAGTCAATATCTCTCACTTGTTTTGATTTACTCAAGCTAAAACAATAGCGAGTCTTTAATCAAACACAAGGAATAACTTGGACGGTACCAAAGACCAATATCCAAGGATCAATCAATATCAATCAACAACCAAAGGTTGTATTTCCAATTGATGATCTTAACGCACAACCTGTATTATTTCAATTATATAAAATATAATGCGGAAAAGAAATAACACAGACACCAGAAGTTTTGTTAACGAGGAAACCGCAAATACAGAAAAACCCCGGGACCTAGTCCAGATTAAATACACAATGTATTAAGCCGCTACAGACACTAGCCTACTACAAGCTAACTTCGGACTGGACTATAGTTGAACCCCAATCAGTCTCCCAACGATCCAAGGTACAGTTGTACTCCTACGCCTCTGATCCCAGCAGGATACTGCGCACTTGATTCCATTAGCTGATCTCATCCACAACTAAGAGTTGCTGCAACCCGAAATCGCAGACTTGATAATAAACAAATCTATCTCACACAGAAAAGTCTATCAAAGGATAAATCTGTCTCCCACAGAAAAACCCTAGGTTTTCTTCCGTCTTAAGATATAAAATCAAGGTGAACAGGAACCAATTGATAATACGGTCTTATATTCGCGAAGAACAGCCTAGATTAATCAATCACCTCTCAACAATCCTTCTTGACAACACAAGCGGTTTGTCGAGGAATCACAAACAGTGAGACGAAGATGTTTGTCACTTCTTTATCTTTCCTATCGGAGAACTCTCACGATCTCAAGCCAATTAAAGATTGTACTCGTACGATAGAAGATGCAAGATCAGATCACACAACTACGATAAAAGTAGTATCGGTCTGACTTCACAATCCCAATGAAGTATTTAAGTCGTTAGCCTGGTTTTAGAGAAGAAAACCAAAGGTTAAGGGAAAATTGACTCTAGCGAGCGCACTAGTATCACACAGACGTGTGGGGATTAGTTTTGCACAATGCTAGATGTCTCCTATATATAGTCTTCAAATCAGGGTTTTTCCTTAGTTACAAAGCAATCCATATTCACCATTAGATCGAAAACTTAGATTGTCACATACACTTGGCTAGACATTTACTGGGTTTGTGAAAACCATGCCCAAACTTGTACGTGTATGTTGGTTCAACATAGTAACCCAAAAGGTTAACCATATGAGCAATTCATATTAACCTAGTTCTTCTTCACCATAACTAGTTCAATTGACTCAAATTAACTAGTTAGAGAGTTGTTCAATTGCTATGAGATCTTATGTAACTACACAAGACACAATTGAAACAAAGATGATTCGATTCGATGAATCGGCTCATGAAATTTATAGCCACGGTTTGCATAAAGCATTCCTTAGTAATTTAAGTTTCATGTTCAAAGCACATCTTTAGATCATAAAAACTTAAGCTCACAAACAAGTTCGCGGACTTAAGGAAACCGGCAGAGTTTTCCAAACTCAGCAGAAAATCTCGGCAAAGAGACTTCTGCCAGTTCGCGAACTAGGTTCGCGGACTAAACACGCAAACGAGTTTTTGGAAAATCCCAGCAGAAATTCTTGGTAAGAGAACTTCCGTCAGTTCGCAGACTAAGTTCGTGGACTGGGTTCGCGGACTTGGCAAAGCCAATTCTCTCAATCAACAAAGTTGGAAAACTTCGTATTGAGGAATACATGGTTATGTAATCTAAGCTCTCATTCCAATCATTGATCCAGTCTATATAGCATACGACTTTTTGTCTCATAAGAAGTAGGAGATAGAATAGATAGACTTTTGAGTGATAGATAAGTTCAAGTCTCCACATACCTTTTTGTTGATGAAGTTCCACGGTTCCTTGAGTAGATCTTCGGCGTTGTATGATGAATCGCCATGAAGTCCTTGAGCTCAACTACACTTTTCTATCTTAATCCGAGACTTAGCTATAATAGACTAGAAATCAAGACTCATGGTTTTGATCACTAACATTGACAAACATGCTTGATATAACAACGCATGCGAGGTCGACCGAGCTATTCTCTAACACTGGTGCTTTGATTTTCTTGGCGAAGCGTTGTCACTTTTCACATCGCTTAACCATGTTCTTTGAATCTTCGTCCATGCTTAGCCAGTAGTACCCTTGCATTTTGACTTTAACTGCCAAGGACCTTCTTCTGCTCTGGTTTCCAGCATCTCCGCTGTGTATATCATGGAGTATTCTCATTCCTTCGGTTCGTGAGAGGCACCACATTAGGGGTCCGAGAAATGACCTCTTATACAATATTTTATCACGAAGGTTGTACATTGCTGCTTTTGACTCGAGTTTTCGAGCTTCTTTAACGTCGGCTGGTAATGTACCTTTGTCAAGGTACTGGTGTATTGGAATTCTCCAATCATATTTTGCTTTGTTTCCGTTGCCCTCATCTAGCATGGATTGATCTTCGTCAGACTCTTTTGCTTCTTCGTATGATTCTTTCATTTCTTCGCTTGTTTCTCCCTTGTCTGCTTCTCTCATGGCCCGAGTTTGGACGTCTAATGCCTCCTCAACGCCTGAGATTGGTTCTTCTATCGAAGGTTCGTATATCCTTCCAATTTGCACGGCGGTGGTGTTTTCGTCCCTTAGCATAGAGGATATAAATGCTAAGGCATCTGCATATCTGTTGTCCTTTCGGCATACATGTATGAATGTTATGTTGCTGATTTTGGATGCATATTCCTGAGCTAGCTTCAGGTATGAAGATAGCACTGGATCTAAAGTTTGGTACTTGAGTTCGATTTGTCTAATGACCAACTGAGAGTCACTAGTCAACCAAACATCTGATAGGCCCAGCTCCCATGCCAAGCGTAAACCATGTATAACCGCCTCGTATTCTGTGATATTGTTGGTATATTGTTCAAATTCTAACCTGAATGCGTAGATGAGTCGATCTCCAGTAGGGGTTGTTACTACAATCCCTATGCCTATGCCCTCTCCGCTGGAGGAGCCATCGAATATTTCTCACCTTCGTGAGTCCAGAGGTTCCAGCAGGTCCACGAGACCTTAATTATCTTCCTCCATTCCTGAGATGTCATCTATTTCTGCTTCATCGCTGAGAGGTAAGTCTGCGAAGATTTGTGATTACTCAGACTTCCTTGTTTCGAAAATTCTTTGGAATTGTTTGATCATGGCATTCCATTTTTCCACCATACCTATTTTCTTTGTGCTGTCGAGAATTTGACCTATCTGAGCCTTTGTGAAGACCCGGATGGTATGTGCGTCAAAATATATCCTTAGTTTTTGTGTTGCCACTACTAAGGCATATATGAGTTGCTCCACCTTGGTATAGTTACGTTCCGCTGAACTGAGTGTCTTGCTGATGTAATAGATGGGTTTTTCTCCTTGCCCTTGGACTCGTACCAACACTGCGCTCACAACATAACTTGTTGCTGATAAGTAGAGAGTCAAACCTCACATGGCTCTGGTTTCAATAAGATAGGTACAAATGCCAGATACTCCTTGATTTTGTGGAAAGCTTGTTCGCATTCCGTGGTCCACATGAACCTGCTTCCTTTCCTTAGTGTATCGAAGAATTGCTTTGCATTTGTCCGATGACCTTGCTATGAATCTTCCCATGGAGGCTAAGATTCCATTTAGTTTTTGTACTCCTTTCAATGTTTTTGGAGATGGCATCTCCATTATTTCTCTGACCCTTTCGGGGTCTACTTCTATTCCTCGCTTATTTACCAAGTACCCTAGGAATTTTCCTGAGGTTACTCCGAACGTACATTTCTCGGGATTGACTTTCATGTGAAAGCTTCTCATGGCTTCAAATATCAACTTTAGGTCTGATAGGTGGTTTTTTTCTTCCTTGATTTTGACAAGCATGTCGTCCACATAGACTTCTTGTGTCTTGCCTATCCATGGCTTAAATATTTTGTCTACCAATCGTTGGTATGTTGCACCCGCGTTCTTTAGTCCAAAAGGCATCCTTGTATAGCAATATAAGCCTTGTGGGGTAAAGAACGCAATATGCTCCTGGTATTCTTCTGCAAGTGCGATTTGGTTGTAACAGGAGTAACCATCCATGAAGGATAGCCTCTGGTGACCTTCGGTTGCATTGACTAGTTGGACAATATTGTGTAGCGAGTAGTTATCCTTGGGGCATGCTTTGTTGAGATTGCTAAAGTCGATGTATATACACCTCTGTTCTTCTTTGGTGCAATTACCATGTTGGATATCCACGCTGGATATTTGACTTCTCGTATGAATCCTGATGCTAGAAGTTTTTGCAACTCATTTTCTACTTCCTCCTGGTAGATATCCGCCACTTAATGGATACGTTGTTTGAATGGTGCATTTTCTGGTTTGATCCGAAGGTGGTGGGAGACCAAGTTTGTATCAATTTCCGGCATGTCTTCCATCAACCATGCGAAGATACCTGCGTATTCTCTTAGCATGTTTTGCAATTGCACCTCCTCGTCCTCTTCTAATAAAGTTCTGATGGTGATCATCTTTGGCTCCTTTTCCGTTCCAATGTTGATTTTATTTGTTGGTTCCACCGGTGAAAAGGTCTGTTTCTGAGGTTGTAGAGGAGTGCATTTCTGTAATTGTCATTTAGATGAAGTTTCCGCTACCGGAGTGGCGGAAGTGCTTGCTTTATAAACCAAGGGGGATTCAGGGAATTTGAAGTCTCTGTTTTTTACTTCGTTGGCATTCTCCCTTCGTCTTTTCTTTTCATGTTTCTGTGCAACAACTCTTTTTTTCGTTGAGCCCGACCTCCGCTAGATTGCATATCCTTGCATCTTATTTATCTCCTTTGATTTCCATTTTACCCATGGGTGTTGGGAATCGAAGGTACTGATGATAAGTCGAAGCCGTCCCTCTTAAGCGATGGGCCTAAAATCGTCTCATAATGACATTGTAGGGCGTAAGTGCCCCCACAACACATAACCTTGTATTGGTTACAAAGGGTCCTTCGCGCACCTGCAAGACAATTTCTCTTTTTGGTCTAGAGACTGATCCATTGAAATCGTAGATTGTGCAAGTGGATGAATCCATTTGCTCAACTATTAAACCCATACATAAGTAAAGTTCGTAGAACAACACATTTAACGAGCTGCCCCCATCAATGAGGACCTCCGTAACATTCCATCCGTGGATTGGAAGGGTGATCACAAGTGGATCGTTGTACATCTCGACTTCCTGGTTGACGTCTCTTGTTGAGAATGTTAATGGCGTAGCCATCTATTCTCCCCAAGTGCTAGTGTCTAGTCCACTTAGCTTGAATACCTCGTGGGCTTCTAGCTTTCTTCTGTTTCGAGCTAGCTCGAGGATATCTTCGAGTAGCTCCTCCTAGCCTCCGTTTTAGAATGGGATCATGTTAATGTATTTTCCATCTTGTGGTAACTCTACCCTTTTCTTGGGGGCTACCTCAGTATCAGCAGGTTGTATCTTCACATACTCCATGAATTTGCCTTCGTCTATGAATCTTTGAATTATGTTCCTCAGGTGGTAGCATGTGTCAGTTGTATGACCGTAGTACTGGTGGTATTTACATTACTCTTTAGCATTCTTTATTTTATCTGGTTACTTTCCGATAGTGTTAGGATAGGAAAAGCCCGGCTTGGCTCCCTCCTTGCTTAGAATGTAGGAGAAGGTTGTGTTTAACTTTGTGTAGACTTTATCTACAAAGTCTTCCCTTCCTTTTCCTCTGCATTTTCTATCTCCATATTTTGATCTTTTATCCCGAGAGATGGTTCTGCCCCCGACTTTGTTTTGTCTCTTAGGTATCTCCGGAATTGGTTCCAGAGAGTTGATTCGCTGCGGAGCTGTTGTTTCTTTGGTTTGCGCTCTGGGGTTGTACTTCTGGATTTATTCAAGTATGACGTATCGATCCTGGACAACCTGAAGATCTCCTTAGGAATCAAGGGCTCGGTTGTGAAGCTCCACGAAGATAGCTGAGGTTCTACCAAGTCCGTACTTATAGCAATTAATGCTAATTTATGGATTGACTTTCCCGATTGCTTGGCATGTTTGCCACCTGTCTGTGTATTAAATCAATGTTTCCCGGGGTCCGATAGCTAAAGAAAATAGCCTATCTAACCCTGCCTCCGTAGACTTGTTATACATGTATGTCTCCAATAACACAGTAGACAATTTCTTAAAAGAGTCAATTGAGTTTGCTGGTAAGTTATCATACCATGTCAATGCATATCCCGTCAAGCTTGCAGGAAAGTACCTACAAAGTACTACCTCATCTCTTTCTCAATGGGCAAGGACACGAGTGTAATACCGTAGGTGGGCGGCGGGATCCGAGGTACCATTGTATGCCTGAAACGTAGGTACTGGGCATTTCGCAAGGATATGTTCCCTCAAAATGCGAAAGGATAACGAAAATTTTGTTGCTTCATGGAGTACCTCCTCTAGCCTTGCGCCTGCATGGCCAGTTTTCAATCCTTGTATTTCTTTCCGCATCTTCTCCATTTGCTCCATGACCATGTCCACGTTGTGAGCATCTCTGGAAAATGCCTCATCATAGTAATACTGAGAGGGATTGTAAGTTGGATCCACCTCATTTGGATCGTGGAGTGTTCTCCTGGCTCCCCCTGGTGGGTTAGCCTTTGGTGGGTTATGATCCCCCATTCGTCATCCTGAGATAGCTCCCTGCTCACGCCTCTTCAAAGGAGGGTGAGTTTGGGAACCTTCGATCTGCACATCCAGCATATTTTTCAGGTTCTGGTTTTCCTGAGCCATCACATGTATTTCCTCCCCGTGCTCCTTGTTACGTAGTAGCAGAGATGCTACCTGCGCTGCCATTTGTTCTTCGTTGTGGATTCCACCACCCTGAGGAGTGATGTCAGCCGGATCCTCAGAGTCATCCACTCCTTCTTGTATTACCGGAGAATAAGGATCTAGCTGGATTGGAGTTAGGTTTCCCAGCCCTCGTCCCGTAGGAGCTAAGGTTCTGGGAAACCCTTCGTTAGCCGCAGGTGGCTTCGTAACATGGGGATGTTTCGGTAATGACATTGTCGTAAAGTGGTTGTTCTCCCGATGTTTGCCCCATCTCTTCAGCAGGAGTAGGTGGTTTGTTAGAAGCCGTTCTTCTTGTTATCTCGCTATGTCCGTCTTCTGCTTCATTCTTTTGATTCGTTCGATACGGGTTTTGAGATCTTCTTCTTGTGACGGCAGGTCGTGAACTTGTTGGTACATCGCTTGGTTTCTGCATACCTTCGGCTCTTGTTATCCTGAGGTCGCAGAAAAAATGAAAAAGTTTGCTGCTTGGGTGCCTTCGTTAAAGGTGGCAATTAATGCTCTGACACAGAAGACGACAAAGCATCTTTTTCAGAAAAAGTACTATAATGACGTTTTGAAAAGATAAGTATTTAATTTCTTATGACACCCTTTGAAAAAGAAACATTAAATGTTGAAAACAATTGCAAACAGGTGTCAGATCCCCCAAGGTAAGAGGCTATTAAATACCTTGTAAGATTTATTCTCCTTAAATTCTCACTGAGATTCCCTAGTGCTCAGAGGTACTCAGATCCAAAGGATACTTTTTCGGAAAAGGTTGTTTAGTACAAAACAAATTTTTTAACGCGTTTTTGAGAAAAACTTTGTAGATCTGTAAGGTTACAAGTCTTTAGAGGCTATGAACTCAAAGAAATTACGTAAATAATAGACGAACAAATCACTAAAAAGTGAGATCCACTCTTGCTATTCTTAGATCCCTTCGTCAAGGAAGATGTACAAGTAAAATATAAAATAAAGGAACGTAAAAACTCAAGATGGTGAGCAAATCCTTCTAGCGCCAAACTGTGACTTCTAATTTTCCCATAGTCTACTTAATGTATACAGCTCAGAGAATCTGATACTAAGTAGTATTGATATCTCAGTTGAACCGATAATTCTAAGTAATAAAAGATACTCAAGATCACAATAATAACGAAGAACACAAATGTAAGGTATATGCTACTAAGTTATCACGAGACACAAGAGATTACGTGGTTCGACTTTTATCTACGTCCACGGGATAATGAGTGATTGTTTGTATTAAGTTGTGGTGGTTACAAAGATCTTAAATGCTTCCCAAAGTAATAGAGAGAACTCAAGTTGAAGTAAATACTTAAGTTCTAAACATTAAAGAGGTATAAGCTTAAGACTAAATCTTCTTCTCCTGGGTATTGAATACCCTTGTTTGTTGGTGAAGCTTGGTATTTATAGCTCCTTATGCTCAAGATATATCTTTGCTGTCTTTGGGTCCATCGTTCCCTGATATATATTCCGTACAAATGGACCTTTGTTCACCGCGTGATTTCTCCAATCAGACTCTGCCACCTCAGCTGACCCACATTCCTTCGGGAACTACCCAGCCTCAGTACATATTGTACCTTCATTCACCAAAATCCTTCGCCAGTCAGACTCTGCCATATCGTCTCTCTCCACGTGCTTTGGTCAAGCGTGTTGATAAAGGATTACCACATTAAATGCTGATTGGATACGTCAGCTACCTCTGTCCATTCGCCAGCTGCCTCTTTCTAGACTAGGTTTTACTTTACCATCTTAGCCGTCGAGGTATGCTTCCTCGAGATGGAATAAAATAGTTTTGAGAAGGGATCTGCTGCTCCTCAGACTCCTGTGTATGGCGGGGGCTATGCAGTTAACTTACGTGCGACCACTAAAACTATGACACGTGTTCCACGGAATATTGATATTCACACAGTTGTCCGATTTATTAAAAAAAAGAAAAATTAAAACACTTGTCCTCCATATCAAATTTAGCTTAGTTTGGAAAGACCTACGAACAAATTTGTGTACGAAAATAAAAGCAGTATATGATTTATAGTCCCTTAAGGGAGAAATCTTATAAGACTGATTTGTTATCATGTTTTTGTATATCTTCTCGAACTTGTTTTGTGAATACCAATATTATGTGGAGCACGTGTCGCGGTTTCAGTGGCCACATACAAGATAAACTGTATAACCCTCTCTGTATAGAAAAAACTGAGTAGCAAAAGATACCTTCGCAGAACTACTTTATCTTATCCCAATAAGGGATACCTCGACGGACAAGATAGAAAAGTAAAGCCTAGTCTAGGGAAAGACAGCTGGCGAAGGGACAGAGGTAGATGACATATATGATCAACATTAAATGCAGAAATCTCTTTGAAAAAGTGGGGCTCTAACAACACCACCAAATATTTTGCTTAGCAATCTGTATGGACTAACTCCGAAATACTTTGCTAGAGAATCAACTAGACAATTAGACTCAATCTAGATAAAAATATCTCAAGGAGTTAATATCTCTCTCTTGATTTTATTTTTACTCAAGCTAAAATCAATAGCGAGTCTTTATCAAATACAAGGAATAACTTGGACGGTACCAAAGACCAATGTCCAAGGATCAATCAATATCAATCAGCAACCAAAGATTGGATTTCCAATTGATGATCACGAACGCACAAACTGTATTATTTCAATTATATAAAATATAATGCGGAAAAGAAATAACACAGACACCATAAATTTTGTTAACGAGGAAACCACAAATGCAGAAAAACCCCGGGACCTAGTCCAGATTAAATACACATTGTATTAATCCGCTACAGACACTAGCCTACTCCAAGCTAACTTCGGACTGGACTATAGTTGAACCCCAATCAGTCTCCCACTAATTCAAGGTATAGTTGTACTCTTACGCCTCTGATCCCAGCAGGATACTGCGAACTTGATTCCCTTAGCTGATCTCACCCACAACCAATAGTTGTTGCAACCCAAAATCGCAGACTTGATAATAAACAAATCTGTCTCACACAGTAAAGTCTATCAAAGGATAAATCTGTCTCCCACAGATAAACCCTAGGTTTTGTTCCGTCTTAAGATATGAAATCAAGGTGAACATGAACCAATTGATAATCCGGTCTTATATTCCCGAAGAACACCCTAGATTAATCAATCACCTCTCCACAATCCTTCCTGACTACACAGGTGGTTTGTCGAGGAATCACAAACAGTGAGACGAAGATGTTTGTGACTTCTTTATCTTGCCTATCGTAAAACTCTCACGATCTCAATCCAATCAAAGATTGTACTCGTACGATAGAAGATGCAAGATCAGATCACACAACTACGATAAAAGTAGTATCGGTCTGGCTTCACAATCCCAATGAAGTCTTTAAGTCGTTAACCTGATTTTAAAGAAGAAAACCAAAGTTTAAAGGAGAATCGACTCTAGCGAGCGCACTAGTATCACACAGACGTGTGGGGATTAGTTTTTCACAATGCTAGATGTCTCCTTTATATAGCTTTCAAATCAGGGTTTTGCCTTAGTTACAAAGCAATCAATATTCACCGTTAGATGAGAACCTGATTTAGATTCAAGCTAATATTTCTCAACCGTTAGATCGAAAACTTAGCTTGTTACACATACTTGGGTAGACGTTTACTGGGTTTGTGAAAACCATGCCCAAACGTGTACGTGTATGTTGGTTCAACATAGTAACCCAAAAGGTTAACCATATGAGCATTTCATATTAACCTTGTTCTTCTTCACCATAACTAGTTCAATTGACTCAAATGAACTAGTTAGAGAGTTGTTCAATTTCTATGAGATCTTATGTAACTACACAAGACACAATTGAAACAAAGATGATTCGATTCGATTGAATCGTCTCATGAACTTTATAGCCACGGTTTGCATAAACCATTCCTTAGTAATTTAAGTTTCATGTTCAGAGCACATCTTTAGATCATAACCTCTTAAGCTCACAAACAAGTTCACGGACTTAAGACAACCGGTGGAGTTTTCCAAACTCAGCAGAAAATCTCGGCAAAGAGACTTTTGCCAGTTCGCGGACTTACACGCAAACGAGTTTTTGGAAAATCACAGCAGAAATTCTCGGTACAAGAACTTCCGTCAGTTCGCGGACTGGGAAAAGCCAATTCCTCCGGTTTCTCTCAATCAACAAAGTTCGAAAACTTCGGATTAAGGAATACATGGTTATGTAATCTAAACTCTCATTCCAATCATTGAGACAATCTCAGAGGACGTTATATAGCCGTTATTCACAGACCGTTTCGCGTCTGAGCAATTCTAAAAGTAATTGAAACTTTTCATGACTTTCGTCACTAGGTGAAGATAAACTTGATCAAAGCGAAACGCTTTACCAACACATGGTTTCGAGATGTAGATAGGCGAGATATACTCGGCTCGAAATATCAAATGTGTATGATCCAGTCTATATAGCATACGACTTTTGTGTCATAAGAAGTAGGAGATAGAAGAGATAGACTTTTGAGTGATAGATACGTTCCAGTCTCCACATACCTTTTTGTTGATGAAGTTCCATGGTTACTTGAGTAGATCTTCGTCGTTGTATGATGAATCTCCATGAAGTCCTTGAGCTCAGCTATACTTTTCTATCCTAGTCCGAGACTTAGCTATGTAGGCTAGAAATCCAGACTTATAGTTTTGATTACTAACATTGACAAACATGCTTGAGATAGCAACGCATGCGAGGTCGACCGAGCTATGCTCTAACAATCTCCCCTTTTGTCAATTTTAGTGACAAAACTGTTAATACATATGGAATACAAAAAAGATCAACTTTAGTGGCTCCTATTCCATAGTCTAATCTTTAACATTCCCTGAAATCTTCGTCCTTCCAAGTACTCCAATGATCCCAAAGGTTGTAAGTTTAGCATCACCGTTGTTGAAGATCCGTAGCTATAACAATGAGAGAAATCGGGATTTGCGATCATTATTATACAGTGTCATAGTATCATTATGTAATATCAAAGTCCAATTGCATCACGACTTTAACAACAATACTATGGTGATATGTATCACTCCCCCTTAGTCAATACTCCATCTCGATCATGGAAACCACTCCCCCTTACACAATGATCCGAAAACCATATGTATTTGTAGTGTGAACTACATTATTTCTCCCCCTTTTTGTCAATAAAATTGGCAAAGGTAAAAGAACGGTATCATAATGAAATTTCCACTAGAGACATTTCATAGACTAAAAGAAAAAAATACATACCAACTTAATTTAGATGCAATCATAAAGCCGAAGCTAAATACATTCATCAACGAGTTTTAAGATATAAGATAACCCCTATAAAATTCCACAGCCGCACACCCCGCAAGATATTACCATTAAGCAAAAATTCAACAGAACTCTCCCCCATTTGATGTCATTCCCGAGAGAACAAGAAGAGCGACCTTAATTTTGAAAGAAAAGAAGGATTTTAATTGGACACCAAAAACCATATGAAAATGATTTTCTATATCAAAAACTCAATCAAATTAATCACAAGTAAACTCATGATTAATTTAATTGGAATACGCAACTAAATCAAACCACAAAAGTGATCAATTTAATTGATTGTGCTCAACATAAGTAAACTTACGGAGCTACGTATAAGGTAATCATACGGAGATGACTAACTCAATCGTTCACATACTCAACATAAGGAAAACCTTACGGAATATACGACTATATCAACCAATAGAACATAGTTAGTATAGCCGTTCATATACTCAACACAAGAACTTGTGGAATATATGAAAACTCAACTAGACTAATTACAAGAGAACTCATAATTAATCTAATTGGAATACAAACAACCAAACTAATCACGTAGGTACTCAATTTAACTGTCAAAAGTTTTGCTCGACAAAAGAAGACTTTCGGAGTAAATAACTAAATAACCAACCAAGATGATTAATTTATTTCATAATGCTCAACATATAGCATCTTATGGAACAAACATCAGAGCCAATAAGAATAATCGACTTAGTTGTATCGTGCTCAACATAAGACACACAATGGAGCCTTCACGGTAATACAAAAAGAATGGATCAAAGAAGATCAATACCGTGGAATACTTACAAGTATCTATTCTATCTTTCCATAAATATATGCATAATGACATAATAGACTTTATCCTTGTCACACAAAATATTTTATCCTATTTTCCATCAACTAAATGACTGCATAGGCATAACTTTTGTATTTGTCAAAAGTCCATTCGTCCTTTCATCAATACGAATACCAATTTATGAACGACTTTACTTTTGAAAACATATGGGACCTTCAAGTTCACGGACGCAAACAATACATATCCCATAAAATATTGCAATACTTCAAAATCAAACAGATTAATACTGCAAAAATCATCTCCCAAAAAGTTTTAGAATTTAAACAAATAAATCTAAAAACATGAAGATGAAAACGTTGGACATAGCTTTGTGTAATCACAATATTTTTTATTCCAAACTCTAGTAATCCTTCTCAAAAACAAGAATAAATTCTCATAAGAAGTTTCCTAGGCATCAAGACAAACTCGTAATGCACATATAAGATGATTTGTCCTTAGAGAGTAGAATCAATCTTTTTCGCCCGGATTTATACCAAGAATAGATACCAAAGGCGCATAAAAGATTTTCTTAACAAAGAAGAATATACAAAGTCAATAGCGACCATGCACCATAGTTCACATAGAATGATTGTGAACATTCAAGAATTCCATAGCACTGTGTACTACTTTCCATTCTTGAACTTCCTTCTTTGTGATTCACCAACAACATTCTTGTAAAATCTATACATTAGCTTAGAAGAGTAGTACTCCAAGAATCCAAGTGCCCAAGTTCAAGAGAAGTGGAACAAGTGCAACGAAACGGAGCAAAATACTCAAAAACAAGATACAAGACAAATACCAATCTTAACTCATCCAAATTCAAGGATTCTCATCTCCATTTTGAAGAGAATTCAAAGAGGAAGAGAGTGCAAAAAGAATGAGGTCAATCCGAGTTAGGACGAAGAAGTTACGACAAATTTTTCTTTACCGAATATCGACGTCAAGTATGCATACGGGTTTGCAAACGAATTTTCGTATCCTGGAGCAGTCTGGAGACGGGGTTTGCGAACTTAAACCCCTGGATTTTGGTTTTAAATGATTTTATGCATACTTGGCATGTAGGATCATAATCTCGCAGCAATAATGTCTCAGCGAAATTATTAACAACACAACACGACAGTGTCGCAGAATAACTTCAGAAAAGATATAATAAACGACATCTTCCAAATCATGAGAAAAGTGTGATGATCCTGCGGAAATAAGGAAGTTTGCGAGAATGTCGCAAACCATATCCGAAAATAAAGGACATATTAGCTGTCATCCACTATGTAATTTCCTATAAATAACCACTCAGTTGTAAAGGAAAGGAGAGAGATCTTTTTTGAGTGAGAAGCAAGTAAATAGGAGAGAGAAAATTTAGAGCAGTGGTTATTCTTGATTCCTTTATCTTTTCTTGTAAGATTGTTCAAAGATTCATCAATAAAATTAAGATTGTTAATCTAAAAATGAGTTGAATGTTAATGAAATCTTGTGAGAGGTGTAGTGTAGGATTTTCTGCAACTACATAATGGCGCTAGAAACAGGGAACGAAGATTAAAGATCACCCTAGAAAAGGTTGAAGATTAATATTCTAATTTGTGGGAAATTAGAATAACTGGTGAAGAATTTTACGGAATCTCTTATAATTTATTAGTATTGAAGAAATGTCTAGAAGGAGGAATATATCCGAACAACCAACAACAGCTAGAAGAAGAAGTAAAAGACTTGCTGGAAGGGAGAGAAGTGAAATGGGAGAATCTACTAGAAGGAGAAATAATGGAGAAAATCAAGTTCAACCGCCAGTTCAGCAAACACCGGTACAAAATCGAACAACAGATTATGATAGAGTGAGTGTACACACCTGGTGATCAAATTCAGCAGAAGAACTAGAAGAAGAGCAGCAAACAAGGAACCATAGACAGGTAGAGAGAAATCAATAAGCAGATGAAGGAATAATTCATAGAGATGAGGAAATTGGAGCGTTAGAAGCGTTGAGACGAAGAATACATGAAGAAAGAAGAGCTGAGACAGAATAACGTGCAAATCTAACAAGGCAAAATCACGAATTGAGGATGGAAAATATGAGACTACAGAGTAGAAGATCGAGAAGTACTACAAGATCATATTCAAGATCGACTAGAAGAGAGTGAGGCGAAACTCACCCACAGTTAATACTGGAAATAATATTCGAGAAGAAATATCAAATCCTAATGAAGAACATCGCGAAGATAGAGAAAGGACTGATGATCGTTACGTTCCACAAAATGAAACTTTTGATGATAGGCAAAATGATAGAAATCAAGAGAATGGACAACGTCAGGGACGAAATAATCAAGATGGCGAAGGTAATCGAGAGGAAGGAAGGAGAATTTTACATGAGAGAGAAGCTCAAAGAAATCAACAAACGATTGAAGAAGAAATTGAAAGACACTATGCTAAACAAGCACGTTAAACTTGCGAACGTGAAAGATTGAGAGCGGAAATGGAAGAACAAGAGCTTCAGGAGGCAATTCGCCAGAACAATCATGACAATCGAGAAAGAAGGCGTACACAAAACCGGAATAACGGTAATCTCAATGAAGAGTATGATAGAGTACAGAGGAGGGCTGAAAGACAACAAATTGAATTGATAAGAAATGAACAAAATCATGGAGGGGAAAATGAGAGACATCATCATATACGAATTCAAGATAGAGATGAGGAAGATAACCGCAGGAGAAGACGAGATGAGGATGACGAAGAAGAAATGCAAAATTTCGCGAGAGAAAAAAGACATGAACGCAGAAGAAGGGAGGAGAAATTAAAAAGACCAATGGATCAAATTCAGGCGTAAATGAACAAATCTTAAAAGAATTGGAAGAAATGAGAGGAATGCTAAATAATAGAGGAGAAGTAGGCAGAAGACAATTAGATGAAGCTATAAAAGAAGCTGCGAAAGCTTCATTTACAAGAGAAGTACAACTAGGAGGAATACCTCCGAAATGCAATTTGCGCGCATTAACCAACATTTTTGATGGAACAACTTGTGCAATTCAACACATTAAAGCCTACGTGAGGTGCATGTTACAGTGGGAAAATCATGATGTCGTATTGTGAAAGTATTTTGCATCCAGTCTAACAAGAGAGGCCTTAAAATGGTTCGAAGCTCTACCAAAAAATACAATAACATCTTTCAATCACTTGAAGATCACATTCTTGGGGGCATATATAAGTAACAATTCTTCGCGACCAGGTATTGAAGATGTGTTTGGATTAAAACAAAGGATTGGCGAAAGTTTGAAGCACCTAACTAAAAGGTGGAGAACTATGTGTAGTGAAATAGCTGGCCGTGTGGATGATAGATATCTTATCTTATCATTCATCAATGCTATGTTCGCAACCAATCTATTGTATATCCAAAGTTTCAGAGTCAAGAATACAATCACAATGACTGAACTGCGAGAACTTCAGGAAGAGTATATTGCTCTAGAGGAAAGGAAAAATGAAATGGAATCATACCCAATTGCGAACACCAATTCACAAGCAGTGAATGCAAGCTTATTACCTAAGCTAATAAACACAGTGGCGAGCACTTTGCAAGTACAACAAGAAAAGTTTACGGGCAACAACAATCAACAGAAACTGGTGGCTATGGGAAGCCGAGATCAAGAGGAGTATGAAAGAGAAATAAATTTCTACAATCGTGGTGGAAATAATAAGATTCAAAGACTTGATCAGCCGCAAGAGACTTATGGAGGTCAAAGACAAAATTATAATAGAGGACAAGGAGGTCACAAGGTAGTATGGGAAGAAATCAAGATGCCACCTCTGAATGCAAGTGTGGAGAAAATATGGGAAGCTATAATTTTGATGGAGAATATACCAACACCATAAAACATGGGAACGGAACCACCTCAAAGCCGCAGAAATCATGAATTCTGTTCTTATCATCATTTCCATGGACATACTACAAATGATTGCAGAAATGTAAAGAGAATTATTCTGAGAATGATATATCAAGGAAAGCTAAACCACTTTCTGGTAGGGCATCCACAATCTCAACAATTTCCACCACCACCACTAGAGCATCACAGAGTAAACACGGTAAAAGAAAAGGAAACATTCTTCGTAGAAGTTGGTGCAACAGCAAAGAATCTATTCTGTCACTCTATCGTACATTCATACAAGAAAATTGAAGATTTTCATGACAATGTTTTGAGTAGAGTGTTCGCAAGAGACAATGATGGAAGAGAAATTATGAATATTGCGAAAATCTCGCCCCTAGAGGAATGACAGAAACAGACTATTTCTTTTACCGTAGAAGAAGTCCCTGAAGGTGGAGAAGTACATGACAATCCATTAGTGGTAAAATTAGAAATTAATCCAAAACCGAAAGAAGATGAAGATGATGAAGCTGAAGCTGAAGACTCATGGGAAATTAATAGGATTCTAATCGATACCGGAAGCTCTATGAACATCTTATTCTATCATACTTATAAAACCATGGGAGGGAGAGATGATGATCTTATACCATCAACATATAAGATATATGGTTTTAATGGTACGACCAACAAGCCTAAAGGGGAGGTTACTATGTGAATTCCATTGAAGGGAATATCTTCTGAAATCCTGTTCTGTGTTGTTGACGTAGAGTCACCCTACAATGCATTAATTGGTCGACCTTGGCTACATGGGATTCTAGGTGTAGCTTCAACTTTCCACCAGTGCATCAAATTCCCTCACCCCAGCGGTGTAGGAATCATAAAAGGAGATTGGGTTGAAGGAAAGAAATGTTACGAAACTGAGGTAGAATCCTGCGAAGGAAGAGCAAACAAGAAGGAAAGTTGGCGACGCAAAATCAAAGAGACACAAAGAAGTGAGAGATTGATGGTGGATGCAATCGAACGAAAAGAAGAAGAAATGTTGCGAAACTAATGCTAGCTCAGAATAAGAAATGGTGAACATACCACTACCAAGGAAGCAAGCAAAAATAACAAAGAAGCAGAGAATGGCAAAGGTAATAAAAATAAGAAGTGTATGAATGATTGATTTGTTGCGACACTCTCGCAACAAATAAAATTCTCAAAAATACATTTTACTGAATGATAAAAAAGATTGAGAAGTGCAAATACGATGATGATGTGCGAGAATCTCGCAGAGATAATGAATTCTACAAAAGACAATCAGAGAACAATGACAAAAGAGAAAGGGGCGAACCTTTATGGCGTACACCCTAGTTCGCGAATACAATTTCGCAAGAGGCAAATGTAAGACCTAAAGTACGTCATATAAGGGGGTACCTGTTGCATGGCTCAGGGAAAGGCTACACCGCCACCGGAACCTGAGTCATGGAGATTTGGGGTCAATAAAGCCCATCCGGGAGAGGCACCTTGGATTCTCAGCTTAAGCATATGACTTAGGTTGGGCGACTAAGGTAATAAGGACTCTCCCAAGGAGTGCAGAATCTGACCAAGGCGCCGAGGTACACGGTTGAGTCAAGAGTGCCAGGGGCGTCTGGAGCGTACCTTGCCATTCTTGACAAGTCTTGGCTTATACTGCACTCGGCCCGAAGAAAACCCCACTTAGGGTGCAGTCTCGTAACCATAAACCCTATAGGTAAAAGGGATAAGAGGCTGCAAAAACAACTGGTTGTTGTTAAGACCGGATGAGAAGAGCCAACCTTGTATGGTAGAGGTACGCCTCCTTGAAGGGGCAACCAGGGGGGAGATAAGGGCGGCACCCTCCATTAGGGAGCTGATAAGTGTCTTAAGACGCAAATGTCATGAGGATTTTTACTCGCAAGGGTATTAAGACTTTTCATATTTGTGCGACAATCCTGAAGAGGCAATAATACTAAAGAGAAAGATAAGACGAGATCAATGGGTTTTCGCATGAAAGTGCGAAGACGTCCTGCGATTTCGTCGCAAGACGGCAATGTCATGGGGCTTTATTTCGCAAGAAAATTTAGGCCTGTCATATTGTCGCAACTATCCTGGAGAGGCAATAATACAAAGAAAAAAGTTAAGGCAAGATCAATGGGTTTTTGCATGACAGTGCAAGGACGTCCTGCGATTTTGTCGCAATGACAAGAGGTGGCATAAAAAGACCTTTAACTAGGAATGCAAAATAAGACCACACAGGAATGAGATTTTGAAAAGAATCAAAATTCACTTCGCATATGATTGCGAAATTATACATAAACAACTGCGAAGTTGAGGCACAAAATAAGAAAAGTCTGCAAAATCTCTCATTTGGATACAAATAACAGAGGCAAATATGGGAATGAATGAAGTTAGGAAATGTTATTTGTCTCCACATGATAGATTTACGTAAAAATTCAAAAATTAATGATTATGTTGATTAACCGTATTGCAAGGAAGAATTGTTTTAATGAATGCAGGTCGAAATGAAAGAAACTCATATATTAAGGAATATGGGGAACCAAAAGAATTCGCAAATATACAAAAAGAAGGAATAAATGTACAAGTATTACAGAAGATCAAAGAAAGAAACAAATACTACTTCTTAGTTGATTCTTCATCATCTTCATCAAACTTGTTCTCTTCTTCGTCTGCATCAGAACCTTTATCTCCATCAGAACCTTCATCACCATCAGATTCTTCATCATCAGCTTCGCTATCAGAGATGGTCAGACTAGGAATGTTCTTTGGGATCTCCTCCAAGAGACAAGGATAATCAGAGTGAGGAATACTATGGTCATCACAAACCATTTGAATAGTTTGATTGCGAAAATACAGAGCGTCGTTCTTAAAGTTCGCAACAGTGATCTTGGTTTGATTTTTTAATCTAGAATATTTGTCGTTTCGAGAAGAAATATTCTTTGCGAGTTCGTCTTTTTCAGCTTCAAGTTCCTCAACTCTTTGGCGATATCTACTTTCAGATCCTACGAAGCATATAACAATTAATCAGTAACTTGATAAAAACTCGTGAAAAACCAAAGATTAATAAAGGAAAACAGTTCATGACCTTCTCTCTCAGAAATCATATCTCTAATTAAGGTTGTATGCTCAACTTGGAGACTAACATTTACACCTAAATCTTTTCGGTGTTATCCAAGATTGTGGCGGCCCAAGCGAACTCATCATCACTATTTATGAGAAGACGAGAACGAACTTGGTATTCTCTCTCGCTAAGCACAACATTTTGACGATTGGATTCATCTCGTTCAAGTTGAACCTCAAGAAGAGTCTCTTGGAATTTCGCCAAAGCCTTAACACCTTGATCAGAGATACGATCTTTATCATCTATAAGTTTGCTAATCTTGGTTCTTAATTCATTGATATTCTCTTTTGAATTGAGATAAAAACGTTTAAATTGGTTGGCTAAACCTAAACTAGATCTATGATCAATCTCTAAGAGGCGAAATTTGGATTTAAGTTCATTCAAAGGCAGAGATGAAATTTTATCATTAGAGAAACTATTCAAAGATTTATTAAGATGTTCAAGAAGAGTGTCATTATCTAGGGCATCGGGAAATGAACGAAGAAGAATGGCTTCATCAGAAAGACCATAAATGTCTGCAAAAAGGATTAATCAAATAAGATAAGACAATAGGATGAATGAATGAAAGGAAATAAGAAAAATTGCATACCATAGATCTGATCATTAGATTTTTGAAGAGTAGAAATTTTGTTCCTTTGCGAAGAAGTGTCGGTTTCCAGTTGTTTGTTATTCTCGCGAAGACCTTTAACTTCAGCTTATAATTGTTCGTTCTTCTCACGAAGACCTTTAGATTCAGTTTCCAGTTCTTCATTCTTCGTACGAAATTGAAGATTCTTCTTTTCAAGAATTTCGCGTCTCCTCTCCAAATCTGAGGCAACAACGAAAGAAGCTTTTCCAGCCTGCGAAGAAATTACAAAAAATAATTAAAATAAAAAGAAATTTTGAATCACAATAATGAAGAAGTAAAAAGACAAAAGCATACCAAACTATTGAGGGAATTTAGGAAGCTAGGAGTCACTGATCTGGAGACTCCACGAAGAGAACTATCACCATCCAACAAAGGAGTATCGCAAATAGTTGCGAAAGCTTTGCATATACTGGCGAGGCAATTATCTCCCATCCCTTTCCAAGAATCAGAGAATATACCAGATAACTGTGCCATAGAGGATTCAGGTGGAGAATCTTTATTCACAGCAGAGTCATCATCATCATCTTTATTGTCTTCATCATCTTCAGAATCATCAGGGAAATGAACATATGAAGGAGGAGGAGAATTCCCTCTCTTTATTTTCTTTGAAGAGGACGCAGATGATTTTCCTTTGCGAAGAATATCTTTACCCTTATCACCATCCGTCGAAGCCTTGGTGGATTCTTCTACTTCAGCAATAACCTTCACACACAAATGAAGATAAGAAACAGAGGCAATAATATATTGTTTAAAATCATAAAAGAATATTTCTTACCTCATCTGTGTATGAGCGAAGAGCTAGCAAGGTATTGTCTTTACCAGTCCTGCGGTAGCTATCTTTTAGTTTTTGGATCTGTAGAATGTCGCAAGAATCAACGAACAAAAGAGTAAAGATAAATAAAGAAACATAAAGTGGGCGAAATTAGAAGAAATATACCTCTTTCACTTTATCAGGCCAAGAGAATACCCAGGGTCGATAAGCGGTGAGATTCGCAGGAATGACATTAGAACCAGCAATATAGGGTCCTTTCAACATCAAGGGGAAGACGCACCATTTATCATCTTTGGATTGGCGAGGGGTTTTATTTATTCCAGAATGCCAATCAATGTCATGCATGAGCATTTTATCTTCAGCAATAACATCCTTCCTTTTCAAGCGAATACCCCAGCGAGTATTCTCTTTCTTCATGGATATTAATCATAATTTTCGAATAAATTCGCTATTGTATACTTCTCAACGACTATCTCTAGATCTACGAATTTAGGATCCCTAAGTTCTTTGGAATAAAGAGATTCTTTACCAGCACCACGATTAGCGAACTCCAGCATCATACGGATGCAATCCCCACTCAATTGGAAGATAGCTCGCGAAAATCCCGAGTGAGCGAGAATCTCATAGAACAGTGGAATATCTGGGTCATAAAGAGGAATGGGGAGACCTGCGAGAATTTGACCCAGCGAAACTATGATTGATTGATCATCACAATGTTGATCAGAGAAAAGTTTGATAGAAAGAATTGACTTGGCACTTTCACCAGGAATGGTAGAAAATGTGAAACCTTTCTCGGCAAGATTTCTTTGAACATCCTTTAAGGTTTTCTCATGTTTTTGACCACTTGGAGGCATATCTAAATATAGAGTATGGGAATGGACGAAGAATTAAGAAGATTTAAGAAGGAAGATAGAAGAAAAATTACAGCAGAGGAATTTACGGAGAAAATGATGAAGTTTCAGAGAAGATGAAAAAGAGAATAAAAAAGAAGAAATGGGAGAGTAAGAAGAGTATATATAGAGGAGATTTTTGAGAAGATAAACACAATTAATGCGAGCGGTTGAAAAGCAGCGGTTACATAAGACGTGTCAAGAAACAGATGGGAGAAAGGATACGAGTAATAAATACAGAGTATGAAGTGATGGATAGCTGCGGCATTTCTCACATCGTTCTCTACTTCGCAGAGAAGATACGAGAAGAGGAAAGATGCAGGATCATAATCTCGCAGCAATAATGTCTCAGCGAAATTATTAACAACACAACACGACAGTGTCGCAAAATAACTTCAGAAAAGATATAATAAACGACATCTGCCAAATCATGAGAAAAGTGTGACGATCCTGCGAAAATAAGGAAGTTTGCGAGAATGTCGCAAACCATATCCGAAAATAAAGGACAGATTAGCTGTCATCCACTATGTAATTTCCTATAAATAGCCATTCAGTTGTAAAGGAAAGGAGAGAGATCTTTTTTAAGTGAGAAGCAAGTAAATAGGAGAGAGAAAATTTAGAGCAGTGGTTATTCTTGATTCCTTTATCTTTTCTTGTAAGATTGTTCAAAGATTCATCAATAAAATTTAGATTGTTAATCTTAAAATGAGTTGAATGTTAATGAAATCTTGTGAGGGGTGTAGTGTAGGATTTCCTGCAACTACATGGCATGTGTACCATGAAGTCCAAACATCCCGAACTAATGTTTTCAAACCTAAACATTTAAGAACCTTAAACACAGATCAAGTTAGGTAGAAATGAACGATAAGCAAGGTACATGGATTATTATAAGTACTCAAACAAGTAATAAAAACATAAAACTTTCTCAAGTTTATAGACATACCTTTTTAGAAAAGTCCAATTGAATTCTACAGCCTTACCGAATATAATCTGTGCGCCCCAATTGTTGTGCTTCCCTCACCGTATACATAGCAGGGCATTTCTTGGTCAGGATGCACTTTCAACACAAACAAGTTGTGTTGAGGTGAACAATGTCTTGCTTACCATGGCACCAAGAAAGAGTTTCTTTCCAACAACTCTTAAATCTTGTAGTGTTGAGAAACACCCAAGGAACTGTTTTTATAAGTCTATCAAAGAACTTCAAGAGAACCCAAAAAGGTTTGTGTTTCTGATTTCTTGTTTTTCAACTTATAAAAAACAGTTTCTGCAGATAGTTTTTAGTACTGCGAAGGGAAACTCTTTTGATAAAAAGAGACGTCCTAGCTTGTTCATAAAAGAAGACAATACTACTATCTTGATAGGAAGTATCAGGAATTGAGCAACGAATCAATTCATGCTTTGAGGTGATACACTCAGATAACTGAGATTTAAACTCCTCTTGTAATTCGTTTAGTTTATCACAACTAATTGGATTACGCGGAGGAGGAGCATTGCTCTCACTGATTAGTAAATCAATATCAACCTCAACATGAATATTATTCATCATAACTTGATTTAGCCTGTCAAGAGATTCTTGCTCTTTCTGGAGGTATAACTCAACATCAAGAGATAAGCTCTCAAGCTTCTTTTCAAGCCCTGAAAACACTTCAAGGGATTTTAAACCTGGTGGAGGTTTAGATAGAATTTCTTCTACAGATTTTATTAAATCAGTCATGGAAGAGAATTCTGAAATCCCTGGATCTGGTGGTGCATTTATTGAGATAGCACTACTGCCATAGAGTCAGATTGCTACAAACACAGACTTGTAAGGTCTTGAACGTGTTTGCCTGCTCTGATACAAATTGAAAAAGCGGGGTTCTAACAACACCACCCAATATTTAGCTTAGCAATCTGTATGGACTAACTCCGAAATACTTTGCTAGAGAATCAACTAGACAGTCAGACTCAATCTAGATAAAAGTATCTCAAGGAGTTAATATCTCTCTCTTGATTTGATTTTTACTCAAGCTAAAATCAATAGCGAGTCTTTATCAAATACAAGGAATAACTTGGACGGTACCAAAGACCAATGTCCAAGGATCAATCAATATCAATCAACAACCAAAGGTTGGATTTCCAATTGATGATCACGAACGCACAATCTGTATTATTTCAATTATATAAAATATAATGCGGAAAAGAAATAACACAGAAACCAGAAATTTTGTTAACGAGGTAACCGCAAATGAAGAAAACCCCGGGACCTAGTACAGATTGAATACACACTGTATTAAGACGCTACAGACACTAGCCTACTCCAAGCTAACTTCTGACTGGACTATAGTTGAACCCCAATCAGTCTCCCACTAATTCAAGGTACAATTGTACTCCTACGCATCTGATCCCAGCAGGATACTGCGCACTTGATTCCCTTAGATGATCTCACCCACAATCAAGAGTTGCTGCAACCCAAAATCGCAGACTTGATAATAAACAAATCTGTCGCACACAGAAAAGTCTATCAAAGGATAAATCTGTCTCCCACAGATAAACCCTAGGTTTTGTTTCGTCTTAAGATATGAAATCAAGGTGAACAGGAACCAATTGATAATCAGGTCTTATATTCCCGAAGAACATTCTAGATTAATCAATTACCTCTCTACAATCCTTCCTGACTACACAGGCGGTTTGTCGAGGAATCACAAACAGTGAGAGGAAGATGTTTGTTACTTCTTTATCTTGCCTATCGTAGAACTCTCACGATCTCAAGCCAATCAAAGATTGTACTCGTACAATAGAAGATGCAAGATAAGATCACACAACTACGATAAAAGTAGTATCGGTCTGGCTTCACAATCCCAATGAAGTCTTTAAGTCGTTAACCTAGTTTTAGAGAAGAAAACCAAAGGTTAAAGGAGAATCGACTCTAGCGAGCGCACTAGTATCACACATACTTGTGGGGATTAGTTTTTCACAATGCTATATGTCTCCTATATATAGCCTTCAAATCAGGGTTTTTCCTTAGTTACAAAGCAATCAATATTCACCGTTAGATGAAAACCTGATTTAGATTCAAGCTAATATTTCTCAACCATTAGATCGAAAACTTAGCTTGTCACACAC
This sequence comes from Papaver somniferum, assembly GCF_003573695.1. Lineage (NCBI taxonomy): Eukaryota > Viridiplantae > Streptophyta > Magnoliopsida > Ranunculales > Papaveraceae > Papaver > Papaver somniferum. The sequence continues at coordinate 40,795,148 of NC_039367.1, read as the reverse complement.
ACTTGGGTAGACGTTAACTGGGTTTTTGAAAACCATTTCCAAACGTGTACGTGTATGTTGGTTCAACATAGTAACCCAAAAGGTTAACCATATGAGCATTTCATATTAACCTTGTTTTTCTTCACCATAACTAGTTAAATTGACTCAAATGAACTAGTTAGGGAGTTGTTCAATTGATATGAGATCTTCTGTAACTACACAAGACACAATTGAAACAAAGATGATTCGATTCGATTGAATCGGCTCATGAACTTTATAGCCACGGTTTGCATAAAGCATTCCTTAGTAATTTAAGTTTCATGTTCAGAGCACATCTTTAGATCATAACCTCTTAAGCTCACAAACAAGTTCGCGGACTTAAGACAACCGCTGGAGTTTTCCAAACTCAGCAGAAAATCTCGGCAAAGAGACTTTCGCCAGTTCGCGGACTAGGTTCGCAGACTGAGTTCGCGGACTTACAGGCAAACAATTTTTTGGAAAATCCCAGCAGAAATTCTCGGTACATGAACTTCCGTCAGTTCCGGACTTGGCAAAGTCAATTCCTCCGGTTTCTCTCAATCAACAAAGTTCGAAAACTTCGGATTATGGAATACATGGTTATGTAATCTAAACTCTCATTCCAATCATTGAGACATTCTCAGAGGACGTTATATAGCCGTTATTCACAGACCGTTTCGCGTCAGAGAAATTCTCAAAGTAATTGAAACTTTTCATGACTTTCGTCACTAGGTGAAGATAAACTTGATCAAAGCGAAACGCTTTACCAACACATGATTTCGAGATATAGATAGGTGACATATACTCGGATCGAAATATCAAATGTGTATGATCCAGTCTATATATCATACGACTTTTGTCTCATAAGAAATAGGATATAAAAGAGATAGACTTTTGAGTGATAGATAAGTTCATGTCTCCACATTCCTTTTTGTTGATGAAGTTCCATGGTTCCTTGAGTAGATTTTCGTCGTTGTATGATGAATCTCCATGAATTCCTTGAGCTCAACTACACTTTTCTATCCTAGTCCGAGACTTAGCTATGTAGGCTAGAAATCAATACATATAGTTTTGATCACTAACATTGACAAACATGCTTGAGATAGCAACACATGCGAGGTCGACCGAGCTATGCTCTAACACTCTTATCTACACGCTTAATCAAAGCATATGGAGAGAGATGATGTGGCAGAATCTGACTGGCAAAAGTTAGCGGTGAACGAATGTACAATCTGTACTGAGGCTGGGAAGTTCTCGAAGGAACGTGGGTCAGCTGAGGTGGCAGAGTCTGACTGGAGAAAGCATGCGGTGAACGAAGGTACCATTTGTACAGAAGGTATATCAGGGAACGATGAATCCAAAGACAACAAAGATATACCTGGAGCAGAAGGGGGTATAAATACCAAGCTTCAGCAACAAACCAAGGGCATTCAATGTCTAGGAGAGGAAGATCTAGTCTTAAGCTTATACCTCTTTAATGTTTAGAACTTAAGTATTTACTTCAACTTGAGTTCTCTCTATTATTTTGGGAAGTATTTAAGATCTTTTTGACCACCAAAACTTAATACAAACAATCACTCATTATCCCGTGGACGTAGAAGAAAGTCGAACCACGTAAGCTCTTGTGTCTCATGATAACTTAGTTCCATTTACATTATATTTGTGTTCTTCGTTATTATTGTGATCTTTGATATCTTTTATAACTTAGCATTATCAGTTCAACAGAGGAATCATATTACGTAGTATCCGATTCTCTGAGCTGTATACATTACGTAGACTATGGGAAAATTAGTAGTCACAGTTTGGCGCTAGAAGGTTTTGCTCACCGGCTTGAGTTTTATGTTCCTTAATTTTTAACTTACACATCTTCTTTAACAAAGAGATATGAGTTCTACAACGACGAATCTCACTTTCTAGTGATTTGTTCGTCCATTATTTACGTATGTTCTTTCTAGTGCCACTAAAGACTTACAACCTCACAGATCTACAAATTTTTTCACAAAAACGCACTCACAAAACGTCAAATATTTTGTTTTGTACTAAAAAATAACCCTTTCCGACAAAGTATCCTTTAGATCTGAGTAACTATGACTGCAGAGGAATTTCAGTGAGAATTTAAGGAAAAAAGATCTTCCAAAGCATTTAATAACATATTTTCTTGGGAGATATGACACCCTTTTTAATTCGTTTTCAACATTTAATGTTGTTTTTTCCAAGGGTGTCATAAGAAATTTAATACCTAACTTTCAAAGCGCCGTTTCAGTCCTTTTTCTGAAAAAGCTGCTTAGCCGTCTTCTGTGTCAGAGCATTAATTGCTGTTTTTAACGAAGGCATCCAAGTAGCAGATTCTTCCACTTTTTTTTTGTATTATCAGGATAACCAGAGACCGAAGGAATGCAGAAACCAAGTGATGTACTAACAAGCTCACGACCAGCAGTTACGAGAGGAAGATCTCAAAAGTCATCTCAAGCGAATCAAAGAACCGAAGTAGAGGACGGGCAAAGTGAAATAACAAGAAGAACAGTTGCTAAAAAGCCACCTATTCCTGCTGAAGGGATGGGGAAAACATCGGGAGCACAACCACTTTACGGCATGCCGTTACCGGAGCATCCCAATGTTACAAAGCCACCTGCGGCCAACACAGGGTTACCCAGAACCTTAGTTCCTACGGGACGAGGATTGGGAAACCTAACCCCGATCCATCTAGATCCAGACGTTCCGGTCATAGGAAAAGGAGTGGATGACTCTGAATATCTGGACGACAACACTCCTCAGGTCGGTGGAATCCACAATGAAGATCAAATGGCAGCACAAGTAGCATCTTTGATACTCCGTAACAAGGAGCATGAGGATGCAATGCACGTGATGGCCCAGGAGAACCATAACCTAAAAGATATGCTCTATGTACATATCAAAGGTTCCCAAACTCACCCTCCGTTAAAAAGGCGTGAGAATGGAGCTATCTCAGGAAGACGAAGGTTGGATCCTAACCCACTAAAGGCTAACCCACCAGGGGGAGCCAGAAAGACACGCCACGATACAGATGAAACGGATTCAACCTACAAGCCTTCTCAGTTTTACTATGATGAGGCATTTTTCATAGATGCTCACAATGCGAACATGGTCATGGAGCAAATGGAGACGATGTGGAAAGAAATACAAGGACTAAAAACCGGCCACGCAAGCGCAAGGCTAGAAGAATTAATCCAAGAAGCGAAAACATATCCATTGTCTTTTCGCATTTTGAGGGAACCTATCCCTGCGAAATTCCCAGTACCTATGTTTCAGGCATACAACGGTACCTCTGATCCCGCAGCACACCTACGATACTACACTCGTGTACTTTCCCATTGGAAAGAGATGAGGTAGTACTTTGTAGGTAATTTCCTGCAAGCTTGACGGGATCAACATTGGCATGGTATGACAATTTACCAGCAAATTCAATTGACTCTTTTGAGCAATTGTCTACGGCGTTCTTGGAGACATACATGTACAACAAGTCAACAAAGTCAGGGTTAGATAGGTTGTTTGCTTTAGCTATCGGACCCCGGGAAACATTGATGCAATACACAGACATGTGGCAGAAGACATGTCAAGCAATCGGGAAAGTCAATCCAGAAATTAGCATTAACTGCTGTTGATGGTGGTTTTTAGTTCAAGGGTTAAAATCGTAAACCCTGTATTTAAGGCGCTGTCATCCTGCAAAGGAACATAAGCCATTTAAAAGCAATGAGTGCTTAAGCCTCTTCGCTCACACATGTATTGAGCAATTCAATATATATGAAATTTACTCAGAATGGAGCGTGCAATAGCAATCCCAAAATATTCTGTGAATTTTATCTTCCACCAGCATTATTCACTAATGCATGACTTGCCTAGTATTTTCCTATGCTATGTTCCCAGCCGAACTTTCAATATTGACATGACATGACGATTAAATGTTCACTCTCAGCAGAGTAGCATGAATCTTCCGAAGTGTCAATATTGAGATCTACATGGAAGTACTCACACATGCTGCATCACTCTCTGACAAAGAGAATTTTGTATCGACGCACTTTTAAGTTAGCTCGATCGAACACGCTTAAATTCCTTAGGGAAAATCTAGACTGTTAATATCTGTCTTAAGAAACAATCACGGCCATACAATTTGGCCACGAAACTCAACAAGCCTAGCCTCCCCCTGGAAGAATTAGGCGATCATCACAATGACCACGGGCGGGCCCCACTAGCATCCCGACCGAGCGAATCCCATCTAAAATATCCACAGCGCTTCGAACGATTGACCCTAATGTGGGTGATCGCGTTGTTGGCAAAACATACTCAAACGAACTAAGACCGGCAAAAACGGTCTCAAAACCCATCACATCCGTCCAACTTAGCTAGCATAGTTGGACAGTGTAGATCGCATCTCGAACGATAAAAGAAGTATTGGCGTGTTCACTGGCGGCTTAATTTCTCCCTTAGTCGATCGACCTGCCCACGTCAAGTCCCGGGAGTGTTAAAACGTTTGCCCAAACTAGAGCGAACGCGCTATTCCAAAACCCTAGTATGGGTTGCGACATCATACAACTGCCGCAAGTTGATCGTGTCCGTCCATCTTCGCCAGCCAGGTCGGACGACCTAGATCCAGTTTCAGATGACCAATAGGTGTTGTCGCGTTCACCGTCGACCCAGCTCCACCCTTGGTCGATCGACTTGCTCATGGCAAGCCAAGAGCGTATAGAATCGAGTGGCCCAGGAGATGTTAGCATATTCACCAACGACTCGTCTTTGCACATGTCCAATCGACCTGTTCGAATCAGCGCCCAACGCTTTGATTCGACTAGCCAAAACAGGGTTGGCTGCGCGACCCCTAAACCCTAAAATTAAATCAACGGTAGTATGAAACTTCCGCAAATCATCTCCGCCGTTAAACTTCGCCAGACGAGTTGACCGGCCTGGATTTGATTTCAGTTGACCAACAAGATGTCGTTATGATCACCATCCACTCTTCTTTCATGAGGGACAATCGGCCAAGCAACAACTAGCTCATAGGGATTCCAAAAGATCGCCCAAAGGTAACTAGTTGTGATGCTTGCATGTAATTCAACAACAGTCATTAACTGCCGCAAATCTCCTCAACCACTCAACTTGGCTAGCCGATTTAAGAGGTCCAGATCTAACTTGGATCGACCGTTAAGATTTTAGAATGGATACCAGTCGCCACTTTCCTATAGGAATTGATCGTCCACCCTTTGGGATGTGTGCGTAGAACCCACCAACTCCCTGAAAAATGGCGGTCGTGCTCCTTTTGATACGCTCAATCCGTGCTCCATGCACATCGATAATTTGAAGATGCTTGTTTAAAAGCGATGCTTTACGCGCATCGAATACATACGATATTTCATGAATACCGGCTTCACAAATAACTTAGTTATTTAACCTAAAGCGCTACGTGCTGCTTTCAGCGGCAAGTCCCACGACTTGACCCATTTACTCGAGACATCAAACATGTCACAAGATGGGGGGATGCAGCATAATGGTGGATCACTCACCTAACGCACACACCGTGCTGGGTTCGAATCACACCACCCTCAGAACAACACAAGTGTTATCAACACAAGTATCCAGAAAACACCAAGAACTGATAGCTTACGTTCTGCAAGCCAGTTCCACATTCTGATACAAGTCATAAAACAGCCACACCTTCATAATTCAACATTCTGATCTCAAACACCTTCTTCGCTTCCCTCCCTAAGATCAACCCTTCTCCTTCACTTTGTGACCGAATTGAATCTGGAACGACCATTTCTTGGTTTAGGCCAGAGTCTTACAGATTGATCTCTCGAACTCAAAAGTACTCATGTGCAACACATTTGTTTAGGGTTTGAATTCGTTTCTCATCAACACACCCAAATTTACCAAAAACAGCAGAATCAGTTTTTTCCCTCAAACAATTGGCGACCACAGTGGGAGATTGATCTCTCGGTTTCAAAATCAATATTTCAATATTCATTCCAGTTTTCTCAATTTCAAAATGGTGGATCTTATATCCAATGCAATCATTAAATTCAATTTAGGTTCAACAACCAATTCCGGTGTTCCATTCGCTAAGAAGCTTCACAAAAATGCTTTTTTAAGCAATGCTACTGGAAATGCCTCGGATAGCTGAGCACCAGTAAATCTCCCAGATGAAATGATCAGAAAGCCGCGTGGAGACACAAGAAGACGTGACTACTACTTAGAAGAGCAAACCGACTTCTCTCGAAGATCCGGATGGAGAAATTGCCTTTTCTGCAACACCACGAATGTTATATGGGCAAACCAGAAATGCCTCAAAGTTATCATTGATATTAACATTTCCAGGATCCACACCAGATAGATAAAGGGAGGATTCGCATAGCCGTTTTTCCAGTATGGAGATAAACGACAACAAATCTCAACACCATTGGAGTACTAGAAAGACACCTGCAGAGATCACACAAGAAAAGGTCTATCTCTATTCCACCACTGCTACCAATTTATGGTCAGGAGTATCCACTATCACTTTATCAACAAAACGTGTAGATCTAGAATATGGCATAATTCCGAGGATTCATACATCTGCAATGACAAAGGAGGCTTGACACATCTTCAATTCTTCATAATGGGGTTTTCCTATTATGTCAACCCGGCCAAGAGAAATCCCGGGACATCTTCAGATCTACTGGAGCCGACACCTCAAGAAGATAACGATGCATGCGTCATCATGTCGAGAAAGAATCCGCATCTTGGGCGAATCACTCTGTCAGACTTAGGAAGAATGTTTCAGCGAAATAACGAACATCCAAATGATTATGTCAAGAGGTCCAGAATCCGCGCACTGGAGGGTCACGATTCAAATGTGACTGAACAAAAACTGGTGTAATTATGCATCAATAGGATGGTACCTGTGTATCGTGCTTTGCTGAACCTGCACTTTCAGACATCCTCTGAACTTCGTGAAACTGCTAAACGCTCAGCCGTGATAGCACCTTCCCTGCTAGAAAGAACCAGGCCTTCCAGGAATAAAGAGCCTTATGATATTCTTGGAAGCATACATCTCACCAACAGGCAATACAACCTTCAACCTTCTGTAAGCAGTTTCACAGAAGAAGCAAGAGGAAAACCATCGAGATACAACATCCTACGTCCAAAATCTCCCACTCCAACTCCAGTACCACATGCACGATTGCCACAATGATAAAACAACATCCAAGATATTCCATATATGGCTCGACGGCAACAACGTCAATAAGATACGCTTTCAGAATTTTGTCTCCCATAGAAGAAGTAGTTGCGTTACCAAAGGAAATTACACCCGGGACTTAAGAGGTACATACAGACTCTCCATGTCAAGAGCTTCATCATATTTGCAAAACTTGTTAGTTAAGTCATTCGCATGAGGGAACTTCCCTACTCCTCAAATACACGATCCAAAGATGATAACAACAAAGGAGTGTGGCTGGGGACTGCTCAGCACTACCCATCTCAAAGATGCTGAATTTAGAGAGATGCAAGTACGCTATCATTCCAATATGTCCAAAGACGAGGACATAATCAAGAGACCAGACGTATTGTCAAAGACCGGTGATATGCCTGGACGTCTACGAAACGCAACGTAGACGCAAAGAGGGCCTCATGATCAGTAACTCGTACGATTCTCATCAACATAGGGTTCAACTCCAACTCTCATCCAAATTATTTCCTCAGAAACCCAGCATGACAACATTTATCAAGTTGAAAGCTCAATAGATACTCGTGGGCAGGGGATTGTCTCCCTCTTCTCCATTCCATGAGAAAACATCAAGGAAGTTATCGGTTCCATCGTCAGCTTCTCCCTATAATAACGAGACGATCTCTACCATTATATGAAGACTGCCAAGTCCGTGCAAGTAGCTACCACGCCTCTCCCTGCCAGTCTCTTCTGATCACAGCTGCTGCCAAGAACCGTTGTTGCTCGTTGATTGATACCAGCCAAAGCTTCACCATAGCAACAACCACTACGGAAAGAGGTAATCCGAACTTCTGCATATTTTGTTTTCCCATGGAGAAGTAATAAAGTCACCAATACGGAGGCGAGATGGTGATATATTTATTATGGTAAACCCACTGACCATACAAGATAGAGCCATGCAACTCACGCTTGGGGACTGAGGCTCAACACGGAATCCCTTCACTATCAAGGACCTTTCCAACCCAGAAGAGACGATCAACCAATAAGTCATAACCGTGGCAAGTTCACCACTCTTCAAGGACGTAGCACAAGGATATTATACCCCCATGTTTGGAAGACGCTTGACCAACAATCAGTACTTAGTTCAGCCATCCGCAAACACTGTTACCAATGTATAATCGAAGAAGAAAGTCGCGCCTCAGCAAGCCAGACCGACCGAATCATTCCTTCCATGGAGATCAGTGACGCGTACCCAAGGCCTGCACGAAGCTGCGCATCAACAATCACATTGCCGACAAAGTCAGATTCAGTGTTTCTTGATTTCCAATTTCCTATGGGAGGGGTACATGGGCTGCAAAAAGTTCGGATACAATTCAGATCTATCAAGAGAGACTCCCGCCCATTGATCAACAAATGACGAATCCAAAAGATTGTCGTATTCATCAATTCGTCAACCACCTTACCGGCAAATGCAGTGAAAGTACGTCTTGCAAGAGAAAATAAGCTCGGGATAATTACACCTGGAGGCTGCCAGCACAAGATTCCTTCACATACCTCAACCGGTTTATGTCTAATATTAGCATCATCGTTGTTGAAGCTTTACGAGCCGCAGAAACTTCTCAACATGAAGACGTACATGTGCATCAAAGACTCCAAAAGTACAAATCGGAGATATTTTCACATATCCATCCATGCCATCGAATCTGAAGTGTAACTGGGGATTGCTCATCGGATCCCATTCCATACAACTATATAAGATTCAGAAGACGGTTCAAAAGATGTCGCTTGGAACGAAGTCCTTAAAGATTCGCGGCACAACGTCCATCCTTCTACATACCTAGCCGGCACGCCAAAAATCTTCAAAGAGCGTGTAGTCTGCAAGGGGAATATCAAAAAAAAGAATGGGAAAGCTCAGATTGCAAAATCATGTACACAGGATTTATTCTAACCTTACCGAGGAGTGCTACATCTAAAGTTTCAAGATATTGCGAGATCTTTCTAAGAATTTGGATTTGTTAGTCGGGAGATTTCATTCATTCGTCCAACTAGAAACATATAATCATAAAAGCAGCATGAGTGAGGGATTATTATTCGATCAATCCATGGCTCCAACCACATAACCACTAAACATCAAAGAAGTATCATCAACGCCAGGGCCAATGGCGTCTTCACTAGAGTCCTCTCCAGGAGCTGCTTCAACATCCTCTCCGGAAGTCGCTTCAACATCCTCTCCGGAAGCCGCTTCAAGATCCTCTCGAGCCTCTTCAACATCCTCTCGAGCAGCTTCAACATCTTTTTCAGAAATTGCTTCAACAGCCTTTTGAGGATATTCCTCATGATAGGGCACGTCCACATCAGAGTCGAGGATTATGACGTCGTCATGAAAAGGGTATTCATGTTTATCCAGGAGTTCATGTTATGCTCCACCCTCCTTCACTTTATCCGGGAAATAAACCTTTCAACCCTAGCACTTGTTAGCTGAGATGCTTCATCGCGCCTGCACTTTTCCTCCATGCTAACCAAATCCAGGAAAGCTTGGACACGCTCTCAAACGATACTCTGATGTACAAGGGACTTGGAATGCAATTTGAGATCCCAACCAACTGTACACCTAATCTACCTGGGGCCAACCGACATCATGCTAGGGGAACGCTTACCTGGACGCCTCTTGAACGTGACACGTTCCAACGACAGGCCGACCCATCTCTCCTGGTAACATTTGACTTTGTCTCATAAGTTTTACCTTTATTTGTCACCATCTAGTGCTTACCCCGCAACAATGTCATTGTTACGTACTAAGCAGGGGACTTAATGTTGATGGTGGTTTTTAGTTCAAGGGTTAAAATCGTAAACCTTGTATTTAATGCGCCGTCATCCTGCAAAGGAACATAAGCCATTCAAAAGCAATGAGTGCTTAAGCCTCTTCGCTCACATGTGTATTGAGAAATTCAATATATTTGTATATATGAAATTTACTCAAAGTGGTGCATGCAATAGCAATCCCAAAATATTCTGTGAATTTTATCTTCCACCAGCATTATTCACTAATGCATGACTTGCCTAGTATTTTCCTATGCTATGTTCCCATCCGAACTCTCAATATTGACATGACATGACGATTAAATGTTCACTCTCAGCAGAGTAGCATGAATCTTCCGAAGTGTCAATATTGAGATTAGCATGGAAGTACTCACACATGCTGCATCACTCTCTGACAAAGAGAATTTTGTATTGACGCACTTTTATGTTAGCTCGATCAAACACGCATAAATTCCTTAGGGAAAATCTAGAATGTTAATATCAGTCTTAAGAAACGATCACGACCACACAATTTGGCCACGCAATTCAACAAGCCTAGCCTACACCTGGCAGAATTAGGCGATCATCACAATGACCACGTCCGGGCCCACTAGTATCCCGACCGGGAGAATCCCATCTAAAACATCCACAGCGCTTCGAACGATTGACCCTAATGTGGATGATCGCTTTGTTGGCAAAACATACTCAAACGAACTAAGACCGGCAAAAACGGTCTCAAAACCCATCACATCCGTCCAACTTAGCCAACCTAGTTGGACGGTGTAGATCGCATCTCGAACGATCAAAGAAGTATTGGCGTGTTAACTAGCGGTTTAATTTCTCCCTTTATCGATCGACCTGCCCACGACAAGTCCTGGGAGTGTTAAAACGTTTTCCCAAACTAGAGCGAACGAGCTATTCCAAAACCCTAGTATGGGTTGCGACATCATACAAATGCCGCAAGTTGATCGTGTCCGTCCATCTTCGCCAGCTTGGTCGGACGACCTAGATCCAGTTTCAGATGGCCAATGAGGTGTCGTCGCATTCACCGTCAACCCAGCTCCGCCCTTGGTCGATCGACTTGTTCATGGCAAGCCAAGAGCGTATAGAATCGTTCACCAAAAGTAGGGTGAACGCGCTGCTTTGAAACCCTAATTGGTGTTCGCGACAGTATGTTACTGCCGCAAATCGATCACGACCATCCATCTTCGCCAGTCGAATCGAGTGGTTTGGATCTAATTTTAGATGGCCCAGGAGATGTTAGCATATTTACCAACGGTTCGTTTTTGCACATGGCCAATCGGTATGTTCGAATTAGCGCCCAGCGTTTTGATTCGACTAGCCAAAACAGGGTTGGCCACGCGGCCCCTAAACCCTAAAATTAAATCAACGACAGTATGCAACTTCCGCAAATCATCTCCGCCGTCAAACTTCGCTAGACGAGTTGACCGGCCTAGATTTGATTACAGGTGACCAACAATATGTCGTTGTGATTACCATCCACTCTTCTTTCATGAGGGACAATCGGCCAAGCAACAACTAGCTCATAGGGATCCCAAATGATCGCCCAAACGTAACTAGTTGTGTTGCTTGCATGTAATTCAACAACAATCATTAAATGCTGCAAATCGCCTTATCCACTCAACTTGGCTAGCCTACCAGTCGCCACTCTCCTATAGGACTTGATCGGCCACTCCTTGGGATGCATGCGTAGCACCCACCAACTCCCTGAAAAAGGGCGGTCGTGCTCATTTTGAGACACTCAATCCGTGTTCCATGTACATCGATTATTTGGAGCTTCTTGTTTAAAAGCGATGCTTTATGTGCATCGAATACATAAGATATTTCATGAATATCGGCTTCACAAATAACTTAGTTATTTAACCTAAAGCGCTACGTGCTGCTTTCAGCGGCAAGTCTCACGACTTGACCCATTTACTCGAGACATCAAACATGTCATACAAGCTGGGGAATGCAACATAATGGTGGAGCATTCACCTAACGCACACAACGTGCTGGGTTCGAATCACACCACCCTCATAAGAACACAAGTGTTATTGACACAAGTATCTAGAAAACACCAAGAACTGATAGATTACGTTCTGCAAGCCAGTTCCACATTCTGATACAAGTCATAAAACAACCACACCTTCATAATTCAACATTCTGATCTCAAACACCTTCTTCGCCTCCCTCCCTAAGATCAACCCTTCTCCTTCACTTTGTGATCGAATTGAATCTAGAACGACCATTTCTTGGTTTAGGCCAGAGTCTTACAGATTGATCTATCGAACTCAAAAGTACTCATGTGCAGTACATTTGTTTAGGGTTTGAATTCGTTCCTCATCAACACACCCAAATTTACCAAAATCAACAGAATCAGTTTTTCCCCTCAAACAACTGTTATAAGTATGGACTTGATGGAACCTCTTATATCTTCGTAGAGATTCACCACCGATCCCTGGATTCCGAAGGAGAGCTTAGGGTTGTCCAAGATCACTACATTAGACTTGAAGAAATCCAGAAGGACAACCCCAGGGCGCAAGCAAATACAACAATAGATCCGCAATGAACCAACTCCCTGGAACCAATTACGGAGATACGTAAGAGGAAAAATGAAGCCGGGAGCAGAACCAGCTCTCGAGATAAAAGATCCAAATACAGAGATGGCAAAGGCAAAGGAAAAGGAAGAGAAGAATTTTTAGATAAAATCTACACAAAGCTAAACACAACATTCTCTCACATTCTAAGCAAGAAAGGAGCAAAGCCGGGCTTTCCTTACCCTAATACTAGAGGAAAGCAACCGAATAAAAAAAATGAGGCTAAGGAGTACTGTGAGTACCACCAGTACTACGGGCATACAACTGACACATGCTATCACCTATGGAACACGATTCAGAGATTCATTGACGAAGGCAAGTTCATGGAGTATGTGCAAATCCAACCAGCGGATACTGAGGTAGCCCCCAAGAAAAGGGTAGAACTACCTCAGGACAGCAAATACATCAACATGATCACCTTCTCCAGCGGAGGCCAGGAGGAGATACTCGAAGACATCCTCGAGTTGGCTCGGAACAGAAGAAAACTAGAAGCCACGAAGTGTTCAAGCTAAGTGGACCAGCCACTAGCACTTGCGAATAATGGATGGCTACGCCATTAACATTCTCAACAAGAGACGTAAACCAGGAAGTCGAGATGCACAACGATCCATTTGTGATCACTCCACCAATACATGGGTGGAATGTTACGAAGGTCCTCATTGATGGGGGAAGTTCGTTAAATGTATTGTTCTACGAACCCTACTTACGTATGGGTTTGACAACTGAACAAATGGATTCGTCCACTTGCAAAATATACGGTTTCAACGGAGCAGTCTCTAGACCAAAAGGAGAAATCGTCTTCCAGCTACGTGCAGGACCCTTAGTAACCAATACAAGGTTCTGTGTTGTGGAAGCACCTTCGCTCTACAACGTCATCATGGGACGACTATGGGTCCATCAGTTTGGAGGAACAACTTCAACCTATCATCAATACCTTCGTTTCCATACACCCATGGATGAAATGGAAATCAAACGTGGTCAACAAGATGCAAGGCTATGCAATCTAGTAGAGGTCAGACTCAACGAAGAAAGAGTTGCCGCACAGCAACACGAAAGAAAAAGACAAAAGGCAAATGCCAACGAAGTAAAGGATGGAGGCTTTAAAGTGCCTGAAACCCCCTCAGTTCAAGAAGCAAGCACATCCGCAACACCAGTAGCGGATGCCTCCACCAAATGACAATTACAGAAAAGCATTCTTTCTCACCGGTGGAACCAACAAAGAAAATCAACATCGGAACGGAGGCGGAACCCAAGATGATGAACATCAGAACTTTACTAGAAGAGGATGAGGAGATGCAATAACAAAGACTACTATGGGATTACGCAGATGTCTTTGCGTGGTCAATGGAAGACATGCCAGGAATTGACCCGAATTTGGTCTGCCACCACCTTCGGCTCAAACCAGAAATGCCACCATTCAAACAATGTATCCGCAAGGTGGCAGATATCTACCAAGAGGCAGTAGAGAAGGAGTTGTAAAATCTCCTAGCAGCATGATTCATATGAGAAGTCAAGTATCCCATGTGGATATCTAACATGGTGATTGTACCTAAGAAGAACGGAGGTGTACGCATCTGCATCGACTTTAACAATCTCAACAAGGCGTGCCCCAAGGACAGATACCCGCTACCAAATATTGACCAGCTGGTTAATGCAACCGAAGGTCATCAAAGATTATCCTTCATGGATGGCTAACCAAATCTCCATTGCAAAAAAAGATCAGGAGCATACTGCGTTCTTTACCCCATAAGGCTTGTATTGCTATACAAGGATTCCTTTTTGACTAAAGAACGCGGGGAAAACATACCAGCGATTGGTAGACAAATTTTTTAAGCCATGGATAGTGTAGATGGGGAAAAACGATTTGCTTATTTTTCAGGGAATTGAAGAGACGAGCGTGTTGTCGAGACTCCTCAACCGAGCAAACTGTTCAACCTCACACACATGCACTGCAAAGGGAGTGCTTAGATTCGAAAGATCAATATGTAGGACTCCGGACTAAACCAAGTCAATGGCCATTCCAGAGTTAATTCGGTCACAAAGAGGGAGATGGTTGATCTGTAGGAGGGAAGCTGAGAATTGTGTGGGATCAATGATGATCAAGGATTGTGGATGCGTTGAAGGTTTCTGCAATTTCTGTAAATTATGAGTTCGAATAAGTTCTGGTAGATTGATGAATTTTTGAGAGTAATTGCTCGAAAAATTCTGTGTAGACGAATGTTGATGCCCCCTTAAATCATGGATTTAGAGACTTATTTATATTGTCAGAATAGTAAAACACCTTGATCCCTGTAAGTGTGACGGTTTCTTGAGTAAAAGAGTGGGGAAGTGGGAAATCATGGTGAAACTAGTTCCAGGTCGTGCGGAGACTTGGTTAACCGTCCACCCACTACTTTGCTAACTCCTTCAACCGTTTCCACGACTTACTCACATTTCTCATCGTGGATGAATCCACGTGCCGTAGGCCGCCAGACCAAAACCCTAATTGATATCCCCCCATGTGACATGATTGATGTCTCACGAATCGTGGAGTCTGCATGACGGACGTGCATTTAATTAGTATGTTGACTGTTTAAACAATGAGTCTGGGTTTTTGTTGAATTGAGCATGAATGGCGAATATTCAATGATTCATGGATCGAACACGTCTGTTGAGACGTAGATCTTTGAATGATGTTGACATTGCGCGTATTAGAAAAGATTGTAAATTTGACGATGAATTACTGAATATTGATAGTTGGATCAATATTCAAGCAACTGAGCAAGTATTTCTCAATTCGACAAATCACTGAATATTGATAGTTGGATCAATATTCGAGCAACTGAGTAAGTATTGCTCAATTCGACGAATTATTGAATATTGATAGTTGGATAAATATTCGAGCAACTGAGCAAGTATTTCTCAATTCGACGAATTATTTATTAGTAACGTGACCCAATAAAATTTTAGTTGAAATATTAGTAGAGTACCAAATAGTATATGATTAATCCAGATGTTTATTGCTGAATCAACATAAATTTATTAGTATTTGAACTTGCTCAAAATGATGATTTTTGGAGCGTTTGTTCGAACCCCTAATTTTTGATCAATTGTTCGTCAATTGATGAATTGCTGAAAGTATATCACTGAGAGTGAGTGAGGGACCGACCACATGGGATGATGGACGTCCATGTGGTGACTGAGTACTCGAGTGAGCGTGCACCAGGATCCTTTGTTGACTGGTTGGTGAAAGAATGATGATTAAATGACGGTTTCATCATTAATTGAAATAGTGCTCGATTGAGCATTAAGTGATAAAACCTAATTATGAAAAAGTGAGGGACCGACAAAGAGGGCAAGAGACCGGCCCTTAGTGGTCGTGGGACCAGCTGATGGTCGTTTGAGCAAATTCCATGTTGGTTGAAAGAGTTTGGGCCCAATATGAGCAATTGAGCAAATTGGATCAAAATTGTGAAAACGTGTGGGATCGGCTCTTTGCAAGCCCTAGGGCCGACCTTGGTCGATCAAGGAAGCATGCCTGTGTCACCACAATGTCCGTGTCTCAGTCAAGATAGTTTCGGTATTTTCCGGTGTGCGTTTGAGCAATATCTTGGATTTTTAGAAGAGTTTGATCTTTGACTGAAATTGTTGATTTTGCTCGAATGAGCAAGTAGAACTTTGCTTGTTCCATAAATATTTTGGTTGTATTAAAATAATGTTATTTCAATATTAACGTGAGTAGCCTAGTCGATCATATGACCGTTTGACTTTTTGGTTTTTTATGGTTTGAACAATATTTGAGAAAATATGAAGAAACCATGATTTTTGTTGAAACAGAGGAGTTTCATGAGATTAGGGAAATAATAATTATGAAAGATAAGGGATTGCAAGGAGTGGGACCGGCCACGGCCAGGGCATGGCCGGTCGGCTAGGTTGCCCAGTCCCGCGACACCTCTCCCTATTTTATATTACTATTTCTCATGAAACCGTGAAACTATGGAGAAACCATGATTTTTGCTGAAACGGAGGAATTCATGAGATTAGGGAAATAATAATCATGAAAGATAAGGGATTGCAAGGTGTGGGACCGGCCATGGCCAGGGCATGGCCGGCCGGCTAGGTTTCCCGGTCCCGCGACACCTTTCCCTATTTTATATTATTATTTCTCATGAAACCATGAAAATATGGAAAAAACCCGTGAGTTTTGCTCAAACAAGGAAAGTTGCTAGAATGAAGGAGTTTTCATGAGTTCATGAAAACAATAAAATAAGGAAAAATAATAGAAGAGGCATGGGACCGGCCACGGCTAGGGCATGGCCGGACGGCCGGTGGGCCCGGTCCATGGGCTCCTCTTTATTATTTTAATATTATTATTTTCTCTCTCCTGTTTTGTTTAGGATTCCTCATTTGTCCATATTTTTGAATGCTCGTTCGTGCATTTGGGTGCTCGTTCATGCATCATTGTTGAGTACACTTGCACAATTTTATGGGGCTTACTCAGTGATAGTCCAGATGTCCGGTTGTTGAGTATTTATTACTAATTCATGAAACTGAGTAATAAAAGTGAGTAGTTATTAATTATCAATCCATAGGATCAGACGTGGATTCGACCATGAATTCGGAATAATAAAACGAGTATTACCATTCCATGGGATCGTGGATTCGACCACAGAATCGGAGTAATGAAATTATCTATTACCATTCCATGAGATCAGCCGTGGATTCGATCATGAAATCGGAGTAATGAGATTATCTATTACCATTCCATGAGATCAGCCGTGGATTCGATCATGAAATCGGAGTAATGAGATAAAATAGATTATCTTTATGAATTCAGTGGTGAATGTCACGGTAGAATTAATCTATTGCAGAAGGGATATTAGCCAGTTAAAGCGTCATACCCGTTCTGAAAGGTGCATAGTCAGGAAACAGCGTGTGTTGCCGAAGTCCTGAAGGCGTTAATGCTCTCAATCTTACAGAGAACCGCCTGGATCTATACACGGTCTCTCTACATAGTCAGGGAACAACGAGTGTCACTGACGTCCTGAAGGCGTTATTGCTCTCAATCTTACGGAGAACCGCCCAATTGTTCTTCTATGTAGAGGAGGGTATCTCTATGTAGTCAGGGAAAAACGAGTCACCGACGTCCTGAAGGCGTTATTGCTCTCAATCTTACGGAGAACCCCCCAATTATGTTATTCTACATAGAGGACATGATGAAATGTGAGGCATCGAACACTCAGCTAGTGGAGGCCTTTCGAGAAACATATTCATCATGGCTCGTAAAATATGAATCGTCACATTCCTGAAGCCGTGTCAGAAACATGCAGTATCATGATTTTACGATTTTGACCTTTGTCGAAAATCCACCATCAACATTAAGTCCTCTGCTTAGTGAGGGACAGTCATATTCCGCGGTAAGCATTAGATGGTGATTTTCAGTTGACGAGATCTGTGGTTGAACTCGGTTGTACAAAGGTATTCTCAGAATCCCCGATTTGCTCCAATGGTGTCATGTACGAACAAATGCACAGATAAGGACCCTGATAGTTTAATAGAGTGTCATCTCATGAGTACGATGAGAGGAGGCACTGCTGATTTGGTCGGTCGTTCGGTTTTGGTCGATTTAGCGTTGGCGGGCCCGACCCAAAATGGAAATCCTTGTTTTAGGAACAGACGTTCGTTCGTTTATTAGTTTAAGAAACAAACAAAAGAGGCCTGAGTCTAATGATAAATATTTTGTCTATGAGCTTTCACGAAAACCATTTTTTTTTATATGTGAGATTTCACAAAATGGAATAGACTCTCGTTTCAAAGGTGGATGCTCGTACGAGAGAAAAGCTTTTTTTTTAATAGACATGCGTCTGTTAGTAATAAAATTTTGTCTATGAGATTTCATGAAATTTTTACTTTTTGAAAGTATACCCTCTTTTCAAAGACGGATGCTCGCACGAGGGAGCAAAATATATATTTTCAAATTTACGTGAGTTTTACGTTAAAATTATTTTTCGTAAAATCAATGTTTTGATTTTGAACAAATGTTAAAAGTAGACAATCATACATGGCGAAATAATGTTTGTATGTGAGTTTTCACAATTGTAGAATGGACGTCTGTCCAATTTTTGAAAAACCAGTGAATGTTCACACAGTGAAAATTTATGTGAAATCAAATTTTGATTTTCAACAATTGCTAGAAGTAAACAATTTTTGATGAAATATTGTTTGTATGGATTTGTTGACCTGATAGTGTATGCACAAAAACCAATGAGTGTTCACTCGATGGGAGTTGCTCACACGGTGAAAATTATGTGAATTGTTCACATGATGGAAGTTTCGTGAATTGTTCACAGTTTTATGAAAATCACGTTATGGTTTTGAATAACGAATTTTGTTCGTCTTTGCAGGTTTGAAGGAACGAGCAAGTTTTCGAAATTATGACGTTATAATCACTACAGCTAGTGAAATTGTAAATAGGTAAGAGTTGGATGGTTATTATTTTTGTTGCTTGTTTGTTATTGGTATATCCATGACTCCATGTCTTTCGCCTCAGATAATGGTGACTTCCAGTTACAACCGCCCTTCTAGTTCTTCCGGGGAACGCTCCAGAAATATCAAGTCAAAGTGAAGACTCCTGCAGATGTTCATGCCGATGTAAATCGACCTTTCAGAGACGCTAGAAAGTTGATACATTGTATGTATCTTGATCATCTGGATTCGTCTGTGCTAGGAAAGCAAAGACGTGATGAAATGTCACATAAGAAAAGAGCTAAAGATGAAAAGCCCATATCTCATCAGCAGAAACACCATCGACTCCAGCAAATGAGTATCAGCTGAAGATGAAGTACAGCCTTGCATTGATGGTGTAGCTCCTCACGTGGATGAATGAAGAATTTCTTCATAATTCGTCATCAGAAAATTCAGAACTCAGCCCTTTAGCAAAAACGCCATAAAATCTTCATCTGATATCGGATTTTCGCGATCTACCCATGTATCCTCATGTCCAGGAAATTTTCAAGCTTTAACTAAGAAGCTTTTTGATTTTTGAGCACGTTTGGAGGTGAAATCAGCGAAACAGTAAACTTTTAGGAGATCTTCAGAACTTTTTCAGTTGTCATGTAGTCCAAAGTTTTGGACACATCTTTTTGCTTGTTTCTCCAATTGATGTGAATTTTGTATATGTTGTAGAGGACATCCATACAAAGAGAATGGTATATGACCTATCCTTAGATTCTTCACCAATTTTTTCCACCTTGCTTCTTTGTGCGGGACAGTGTAAAATCATCTCAGAAGAGCTTGTTGTAAAACACTCCCGTTGTGTCTTTAAACCATTCTCTTGTGTCTTGAATAGTTGGTGAAGGATTTTTATGTCATCGATTCATTTGAGATCAGGACCCCTCGATCGATACATGAGCATGGTGCTTGCAGTGCCATCTTGTTTCCGTCAGTCGTAGAAACATCACTTCTGAAACCCTGGTCATGGGACCATAACTGAAGTTGCTCTCAAGATGGGGTGATGTAATGACCATGGTTGCATGTCCCGGTGATATAATTCATTTTATGATGAATTATTAGCATTGGAGAGCCCGGCGCCATGAGTCTTGGACTTGTGAAATTGATCGTCATGATCAGCGGACCATCAGTCCCCAATATTTTGTTAAATCTCTCCCTTTCGTTTTCCCTTCTTCTGGCAAGACCTAGATAGAGGACTGGGTAGAAGAATTGATGTAAAGACCTAGGTGGTCTAAGTTGGAGGTACCTTGATGAAGGAATTAGTGGAAAGACCTAGTGGACACCGATCGACTGTGGAAGTTATGAATCCCGTCTAAGAATTGTTGCTTGCATGTTGTATGCTCTGGAAGCTGTAGGAACCTCATACGACGTCGGAATTCGATGTTTAAACCCAACTTTTGAAGCTAAGAGGCTGAGTTATCACATGAGAAAAGAACCACTCAATTTGGAGTTGCAGAGGACAGCCAACGAAGCGTGCACATTTGTAATTTGTAATCCCATACAAATTTTTCAGATTTCGTAGACCTGACGGTAAAGGCCATATATTTCAGCTCGTATGTACGATTGATGCGACCTTTTGGTATGTTGTAGAAAAGACATAGACGAACATATTTCGTTGAGGAAGCATTGTACCATTCGTCACCCATTGGTACGTTTTTGTAAACATATGGCCTGAAGTGTGTTGTATCTCATTTGTAAAGGTGATGAGAACATCTTGTAGAAGACTTTGGATTGTGCCCGCCAGTCGTGCAAGCTTTGGTAAGACTTTCATGTGAGCATGTTATCAGGTCTACACATCTTTATATGAATCATTAGTTCTTGGAGAAGTCCGCTTCATGTGTAACACTTCAGAGAATGGTTAGTTGATGAAGCCATGTCATGAGAATGTTGCTCCTGAGACCGTTGTTGATGCCGAGACCATGATTGAATTTTCTCCATAAATTCTTGTTGATGCTGAGACCATGAATGGAGTTCCTCCACATATCCTTGTTGATGCCGATACTATGGTTGGAGTTGCTCCAGAGACCTTAAAGGCTAGAACCATGATTATCGACATAGCCTTTGCTCCTCCATCCAGTGAGAATTTTACATTCACGAACTAGTTGGTGGGTTGAGCATACCGAATATGAAGGTGTACTGGGAGTTCAACCCGAATTTTCCTGAACAATGTGACTTTACTACGAATTGGCTCCGTCAGTGAGTCGACATTGTTGCGGTAGATAGCCGCAGCAGTCTTCATTCTGGATGTGATTGATGAAGAGAGGAAGTTCTTCAGTCATGCAGGGCTTGTGATGTAGATAGGTCCCGTTGATGAAGTTTCATGAAACCACATAGGTTGCAAGAACTTGTTTTGTGGATAACATTTATTGAAATTGATTTGAATTGATTTCTCCAATAAGATTAAGTCCCTAGTGTATGTTGAGGAGTTTGTGACATCCATGGATGAATGATGTTGCATCTGCTTCAAAGTTCTTATCATGGGATAACGAAGACTTATCGATTGTAGTTTAGTTACACTTTGATTGCGCTGGTGTTGAATCAGTGTGTCATCATCGAGATATTTGTACTGAAGATAGATGTGCCATTATAGGAGGTGTACTCTTTGATTTGGAGTACAATTTGAAGGCTTCTTAGATGCTTGAACGTTGAAGCGGCATATCCCTTAGGCGTCGAATGTCTTAGCTTTGAGCATCTTGGCCCCGACTATCTTCTGTTGATTCAACATTCCTTTCGTTGCGGTAGTGGGATTCAACACTTGTGCAGACATCAAAGTTTTCTGATTTTGTGGCACACATGAACACTCCTGCAAGGCTATGGATAAATTCCCAAAGTGTTATTTTCCATGCTTGGACATTATCTCAGTAATGAATGTCTCAGTGCTCGATTCGGAGAAATGTCAGATTCAACCACTTGGTAAAATACTAATGCGGTGAAGATGCCATTCATAACGTCTTGCAATAGCAGAGTTGAGTCCCCATGCTAGGCTAGCATGTGAGGAAATAAATGACATAGCCATGGAAGGAATGATACTTTCCTGAGTGTGGAACCTCTTGATGAATGTCTATGCATCTTTTGCTGGTTCTGTTTCAACCTCGTCGAAGTTCGAAATTCTTCCAAGTGCTCTGATGATGGAACGTACGCTAAATCTTCAGAAATTTCTTCGTTGGAGAGATGTGCAATCGAAGACGCTTTGCTAGTATCTATCTTTTCAGCGTGGATCCACGCTCGTCCGAGGATCGTGTCATATCTTGGATCTTCCAAACTATGTGAAACTTGATCTCTGTTCAGGTTGAACCTATTTTCACCTTGAGAGTGATGTAGCCATAAGCATCTCTGAGTGTTCCTCCATGGTCTCTGATTGAGATGGGAGCACAAGTAGCTTATTTTCGAGTGATGCCTGTGGATCTGATGGTTTTCAGTGGAATGTTGTTGATGGCGGTGTCAGCATCGATCAACATTCTTCGGAATTCATTTCCTCTGTGATGGACTGTGGTAAGCAGTCCCTAGTCGTGCATCTCCTTGTCTGTGGATGAAAGTTCAAGGAGTATTTCCGAGATAGACAGACGTCTGTCACAATGTAATTCGGTGTTGTGAACATGTGTTTTCTTTATGCTTTAGATAGATAGAGCAATTTCACAGATATGCTCAATCAACAATTGAACTGCTTCTTTGGCTGGTTGTTCAGAGAGTGTAAAGGTTCCGAGGGGATTCTTGTGTACACCTTCAGTCCCCAGTTGGAGCTATTATGCATCAACCTTCTCTTTGAAGATGTGCTTCAAAATATTGCAGTTACTTGTTGGATGATCGATGAACCTATGAAGGTGACGGTACTTGGGATTCTTCATCTCTTCTTTAGTTGGTTCTCTCCTGATGAACGACAATTTGATTGCACCATCTTGTACCCAGAATTCCAGCAACTCGATCACTCCTTCATGAGAAGAGAGAAGTTTGAGTCTGTCTGATCATTTCCCCGTTCGTTGATGCCGGATCGAGGTTGGTGCATTTTAGGATTGGTTATCTTTTCTTCGCGCCTTCAGAGGAGCCTGGGATGTTGGAGGAGCGTTCTGATGCTGTGTCTCGGATTTCCTTTCATTCCTTTCAGCAACAACGTTTGTTAAAGGCTGGAGATTGTACTGATTGTTGACTAGGTGTCGGCTGCTTCGAGATTCCTCGACCTCGCATACTTTGCTCTTTACAGTAAAGCAGGTGCAGTAGTCGCTGATCGTTTGA
Source organism: Papaver somniferum (assembly GCF_003573695.1). Classification (NCBI taxonomy): domain Eukaryota; kingdom Viridiplantae; phylum Streptophyta; class Magnoliopsida; order Ranunculales; family Papaveraceae; genus Papaver; species Papaver somniferum. Next base: position 40,771,859 of record NC_039367.1, on the reverse strand, counting down.
CTGCTTCATGAAGCTCTGATAAAGTCTGGAACCGGAGATTTTCCAGCAAGGCTCTGTAGACCGGGATTATTCTGTTGATGCACAAGTCCCCCAGTTGTTGTTCAATGACATTCGGGTCATGACAATCCAAAGCTTGGACTCTGAACCTCTTCACATAATCGTTCGGATGTTCATTGCTCTTCTGAGACATATTCCTAAGTTGGAGAGAGTAATCTGCTCTGAGACGTAGAAGTATTTCCGGTAGAAAGCATTAACCATTTCTCCCCATCCAGTGATGCTCCCAGGTGCAATGTTGTTGTACCATATGTATGCTCAACCTGTCAGAGATTTCGAGAATTCCTTCAGAAGGACGACATGGTTGTGTTCATGTTCGCCTAGTGCTTCCAGGAATTGATAGACATGTTCTCGGCGTTCCCCGTTCTGTTGTACAGTGTGAACGTTGGAAAGTTGTAACCCTTCGGGAGATGAATTTTTTACGTAGCAGCAGGATATAGAGGATGATGACGACGGACAGATGGTGTCTTGTCTTTTCCTAGATCCTCCATGAAGCATTCCAGGTCTTCACGAGTGATGAAGCTTGCAGGTTCCTTTGTTGGTGGGTTATCTGCAGCCTTGTGGACTTCATCATCATCTACTACACGGATTGGAGTGAATTCAGGATCAGCATCCGAAGATGTTTCTTTGGCTTTTCCTTTTTCTTGAGTTTCCTATGACATCTTATCGGTGAGAGTTTTGAGATAATTGTATAGCTCTTTCCGTGTTGCATCCATGTCAATCTGATTTTTGGTGAGAGTCTCTTGCACCTTCATAAGATCATCTATGGTAGGCGAATTTTCTCTGATTTCCTCGGGATGTCGGCCGAAGAGAGGATGATTTCCAATGTTTGTTTGAGGAGGAGTAATATCACCACTATTGTTGGAAGCAGGAATGGTTTCTGGAATACCATCATTGTTATTGTTGCTAGTGCTAGCGTCACTTGCATTTGTAACTAACCCAGACCTAAGACCAGCCATTTTGTGGAAATGTGAGATTGCAACCGAGATATTAATCTCCCGCTGTGGTCGCCAATCTGTAGATGGGGAAAAACGATTTGCTGGTTTTTCAGGGAATTGAAGAGACGAGCGTGTTGTCGAGACTCCTCAACCGAGCAAACTGTTCAACCTCACACAGATGCACTGCAAAGGGAGTGCTTAGATTCGAGAGATCAATCTGTAGGACTCCGGCCTAAACCAAGTCAATGGTCATTCCAGAGTCAATTCGGTCACAAAGAGGGAGATGGGTTGATCTGTAGGAGAGAAGCTGAGAATTGTGTGGGATCAATAATGATGAAGGATTGTGGATATGTTGAAGGTTTCTGCAATTTCTGTGAACTGATGAGTTCGAATAAGTTCTGGTAGATTGATGAATTCTTGAGAGTAATTGCTCGAAAAATTCTATATAGACGAATGTTGATGTGCCCTTCAATCATGGATTCATAGACTTATTTATATTGTCAGAATAGTAAAACACCTTGATCCTTGTAAGTGTGACGGTTTCTTGAGTGAAAGAGTGGGGAAGTGGGAAATCGTGGTGAAACCAGTTCCAGGCCGTGCGGAGACTTGGTTAACCGTCCACCCACTACTTTACTAACTCCTTCAACCGTTTCCACGACTTACTCACATTTCTCATCGTGGATGAATCCACGTGCCGTAGGCTGCCAGACCAAAACCCTAATTGATATCCCCCCATGTGACGTGATTGATGTCTCACGAATCGTGGAGTCTGCATGACAGACGTGCATTTAATTAGTCAGTTGTTGACTATTTATACAATGAGTCTAGGTTTTTGTTGAATTGAGCATGAGTGACGAATGTTCAATGATTCATGGATCGAACATGTCTGTTGAGACGTAGTTCTTTGAATGATGTTGACATTGCGCGTATTAGCAAAGATTGTAAATTCGACGATGAATTACTGAATATTTATAGTTGGATCAATATTCAAGTAACTGAGCAAGTATTGCTCAATTCAAAAAATCACTGAATATTGATAGTTGGATCAATATTCGAGAAACTCATCAAGTATTGCTCAATTCGACGAATTACTGATAAATTACTCAATATTGATAGTTGGATCAGTATTTGAGAAACTGAGCAAGTATTGCTCAATTCGACGAATTACTGATAAATTACTGAATATTGATAGTTGGATCAATATTCGAGCAACTGAGCAAGTATTGCTCAATTCGACGAATTATTTATTGGTAATATGACCCAATAAAATATTAGTTGAAATATTAGTAGACTGCCAAATAGTATATGATTAATCCAGATGTTTATTGCTGAATCAACATAAATTTATTAGTGTTTGAACTTGCTCAGAATGATGATTTGTGGAGCGTTTGTTCGAAACCCTAATTTTTGATCAATTGTTCGTCAATTGATGAATTGCTGAAAGTAGATAACTGAGTGAGTGAGGGACCGACCACATGGGATGATGGACGTCCATGTGGTGACTGAGTGCTCGATTGAGCGTGCACCAGTGTCCTTTGTTTACTGGTTGGTGAAAGAATGATGATTAAATGCTGGTTTCATCATTAATTGAAATAGTGCTCGATTGAGCATTAGGTGATAAAACCTAATTATGGAAAAGTGAGGGACCGACCAAGAGGGCATGAGACCGGCCCTTGGTGGTCGTGGGACCAACTGATGGTCATTTGAGCAAATTCCATGTTGGTTGAAAGAGTTTGGGCCCAAAATGAGCAATTGAGCAAATTAGGTCAAAATTGTGAAAACGTGTGGGAATTGCTCTTTGCAAACCCTAGGCCGTCCTTGGTCGGTCAAGGAAGCATGCCCGTGTCACCATAATGTCCGTGTCTCAGTCCTAAGAGTTTCAGTATTTTTTGGTGTGCGTTTGAGCAATATCTTGGATTTTCAGAAGAGTTTGATCTTTGACTGAAATTGTTGATTTTGCTCGAATGAGCAAGTATAACTTTGCTCGTTCCATCAATATTTTGGTAATATTAAAATAATTTTATTTCAATATTTTCGTGAGTAGCCTAGTCGATTATGTGACCGTTTGACTTTTTGGATTTTTTATGGTTTGAGCAATATTTGAGAAAATATGAAGAAACCATGATTTTTTTTGAAACGGATGAGTTTCATGAGATTAGGGAAATAATAATTATGAAAGATAAGGGATTGCAAGGAGTGGGACCGGACACGTCCAGGGCATAGCCGGACGGCTAGGTTGCCCGGTCCCACGACACCTCTCCCTATTTTATATTACTATTTCTCATAAAACCGTGAAACTATGGAGAAACCATGATTTTTGCTGAAACGGAGGAATTTCATGAGATTAGGGAAATAATAATCATGAAAGATAAGGGATTGCATGGTGTGGGACCGGCCACGACCAGGGCATAGCCGGCCGGCTAGGTTGCCCGGTCCCGCGTCACCTTTCCTTATTTTATATTATTATATCTCATGAAACCATGAAAATATGGAAAAAACCCGTGAGTTTTTCTCAAAAAAGGAAACCGGTGGGCCCGGTCCATGGGCGCCTCTTTATTATTTTAATATTATTATTTTCTCTCTCCTGTTTTGTGTAGGATTCCTCATTTGTCAATATTTTTGAATGCTCGTTCGTGCATTTGGGTGCTTGTTCATGCATCATTGTTGAGTACACTTGCACAATTTTATGGGACTTACTCAGTGATAGTCCAGATGCCCGGTTGTTGAGTATTTATTACTAATTCATGAAACTGAGTAATAAAAGTGAGTAGTTATTTATTATCAATCCATATGATCAGCTGTGGATTCAACCATGAATTCAGAATAATAAAACGAGTATTACCATTCCATGGGATCGTGGATTCGACCACAGAATCGGAGTAATGAAATTATCTATTACCATTCCATGAGATCAGCCGTGGATTCGATCATGAAACCGGAGTAATGAGATTATCTATTACCATTCCATGAGATCAGCCGTGGATTCGATCATGAAATCGGAGTAATGAGATAAAATAGATTATCTTTATGAATTCAGTGGTGAATGTCACGGTAGAATTAATCTATTGCAGAAGGGATATTAGCCAGTTAAAGCGTCATACCAGTTCTGAAAGGTGCATAGTCAGGAAACAACGAGTGTTGCCGAAGTCCTGAAGGCGTTAATGCTCTCAATCTTACGAAGAACCGCCTGGATCTATACATGGTCTCTGTACATAGTCAAAGAACAACGAGTGTCTCCGACGTCCTGAAGGAGTTATTGCTCTCAATCTTACGGAGAACCGCCCAATTGTTCTTCTATGTAAAGGAGGGTCTCTCTATGTAGTCAGGGAACAACGAGTCACCGACGTCCTGAAGGCGTTATTGCTCTCAATCTTATGGAGAACCGCCCAATTATGTTATTCTACATAGAGGACATGATGAAATGCGAGGCATCGAACGCTCAGCTAGTGGAGGCCTTTCGAGAAACATATTCATCATGGCTCGTAAAATATGAATCGTCACATGCCTGAAGCCGTGTCAGAAATATGCAGAATCATGATTTTACGATTTTGACCTTTGTCGAAAATCCACCATCAATAGATAGGAAAGATACTAGAGTTCTACGTGGACAACATGCTAGTCAAGATAAAAGAGGCGAAAAACCACCTGTCAGACAAAAGGGAGATATTTGAAGCCATGAGAAACTTTCACATGAAAGTAAACCCGGAGAAATGCACGTTTGGAGTAACCTCAGGAAAATTCCTAGGGTACTTGGTAACTAAGCGAGGAATAGAATTGGACCCCGAAAGGGTCAGAGAAATAATGGAGATGTCATTTCCAAAAACATTAAAGGAAGTACAAAAGCTAAATGGAATCTTAGCCTCCATGGGAAGATTCATAGCAAGGTCATCGGACAAATGCAAGGCATTTTTCGACACACTAAGGAAAGAAAGCAGGTTCATGTGGACCACGGAATGCAAACAAGCTTTCCAAAAAATCAAAGAGTACTTGACATCAGTACCCATCTTACAGAAGCCGGAGCAAGGTGAGGTACTCACTTTATACTTACCAACAACAAGCTATGCTATAAGCGCAGTATTGGTACGAGACCAAGGAAAAGGAGAAAAACCAGTTTACTACATCAGCAAAACACTCAGCCCAGCGGAGCGTAACTACACCAAGGTGGAGATACTTATATATGCCTTTGTAGTGGCAACACAAAAACTAAGGATATATTTTGATGCACATACCATCCGAGTCTTCACGAAGGCTCAGATAGGGCAAATCCTCGATAGCAAGGAGAAAATTGGAAAGGTGGCAAAATGGAACGCCATGATCAAACAGTTTCACATAATCTTTGAAACTAGAAAGGCTGAGAAATCGCAAATCTTGGCAGACTTTCTGGAAGACCTGCCTCTCAGCGATGAAGCAGAGATAGACGACGTCCCAGGAATGGAGGAAGACAAGCAAGAACCAGAAGATCTGCTGGAACCTCGGAATTCACGAAGATGGGAGATATTCGTGGATGGCTCCTCCAACGGAGAAGGCGCATGCATAGGGATTATAACAACAACCCCCACCGGAGACCGACTTATATAAGCATTCAGGTTAGAATTTGAGCAATACAACAATAACATCACAAAATATGAGGTGGTCATACATGGTCTACGCTCGGCACGGGATCTAGGCTTATCAAATGTATGGTTGACTAGTGATTCACAGCTGGTTATTAGACAAATCGAACTCAAATACCAAACTTTGGATCAAGTGCTATCTTCGTACTTAAAGCTAGCTCAGGAGCATGCATCCAATATCAACAACGTAACGTTCAGGCATATATGTCAAAAAGACAACAGACACGCAGATGCCTTAGCATTTATATCCTCTATGCTAAAAGACAGAAATACCACCTTCGTGCAAATTGGAAGGATCTACGAACCTTCGATAGAAGGGCCCATCTCAGACGCTAAGAAACCTTTGATGTTCAAACTCGGTCCATGAGAGAAGCAGATAAGGAAGCAAACGAAGAAATGAAAGAATCAGATGAAGAAGCTGAGGAGTCTGACAAGGACCAATCCATGTCTGACGAAGGCAACGAAGATAAAGCATAAGATGATTTGAGGATTCCGATCCACCAGTATCTGGACAAAGGTACCTTACCAACCGAAGTTAAGGAAGCTCGAAAGCTTGAATCAAAAGCAGCAATATACAGCCTTCGTGATGAAATACTGTATAGGAGGTCATTTCTCAGACCACTAATGCGGTGCCTCTCACGAATCGAAGGGAGGAAAATAATCCACGATATACACAGCGGAGATGCAGGAAACCACAACGGAAGAATATCCTTGGCGGCCAAAGCCAAAATGCAAGGATGCTATTGGTTAAGCATGGACGAAGATTCGAAGAACATAGCTAAGCGATGCGAAAGATGCCAACGCTTTGCTAGGAAGATCAAAGCACCAGCAACGAAGCTTAACTCAGTCATCAGCCCTTGGCCATTTGTCAAATGGGGAGTTGATATCGTCGGACCCTTGATAGAGGGAACCTCAAAGAGAAAATACCTTATTGTGGCTACGGATTATTTCACCAAGTGGGTGGAAGCAAAGCCTTTGGCAAGAATTAGGGACATAGACGTTTTTAAATTATTATTTGAGCAAATCATATGCAGGTTCGGAATACCATCCGCCATAGTCTCTAACAGTCGTAAACAATTGCAAGGAAAAAACATCGACATGTTGTTTGATAATTTCAATATTCAGAAGAACAAGTCCACTCCTATATACCCTAAGAGCAACGGGAAAGCGGAGGCAACCAACAAAACCATGGCGATGAACTTAAAGAAGAAGTTAGGCGTATACAAGAAGAGATGGTGTGAACAACTAAACAACGTCCTATGGGCCTATCGGACTACAAGAAGGTCAGCTACGGGGGAAACTCCATTCCTGTTGATCTACGGAGCCGAAACAGTCATCCCAACAGAGATAATACTCCCAACGACGAAAACGGAGGCATAGGAAAAGAATCTAACAACAGACCTAATGTTAGAAAAGCTGGATGACCTCGAAGAAAGAATATAAGTAGATTTGCAAAAGATGGAAAACTATCAACGAAGGATGGCTCGTAAATACAACAAGCGGGTCATCCCTAGAAACTTTGTGGTCGAGGAATACATACTACGTCAGATACCACCATACCAAAGAAAGAAGGAGTGAGGCAAGCTATCTCCAACATGGGACGGGCACTACATCATACACGACATTGCCGAAAAAGGGTCTTATTACCTAAGGACCCCCCAAAGGCGAAATATTACAACATCCCCGGAATGCAATGTACCTAAACAAGTACTACCCGCAAGAGAATGGTGATTACTCAGGAGAATAAAGGAATGGGCAGTAGCCTACCATGTTCTATCCCTGATCAAAGGTATTATAAACCTTACTAATCAATGAAAGAAACATTTTGCTAAAGAAAAATTAGTTTCGATTAATAAATTGGTTTAGAATAGACACCCTCCATCAGGATTGACGATGAGGCAAGGCAAGGCATAACTGCGCATATGTCAATCTCGGATCCTCGGAGCGAAGGCTCCTTTCATGAGGCATAAGAAAAAATAATATATCCCCTATAGAGATACCTTGTCGAAGTAAAACGGTCTTCGGCTGAACGCGTAGGGTTACAGGAAACTATTACCCACGTAGGAACCCTCGCCACCATGGTACCTTATGGCCAAAGGATACTTAGGTAGGATGTTGAATGTTCCACCAAAGGTTAAGCATACCTTAGCACCTTGTGATAACTTGATTGTGCGATCAATTAGACAAAATACGTCTAAGACAAAATATTCATGCAAAAACATGAGAGAAACAATAATATTACAAAAATATGTCTTACATGTCTTAAAAGCTGCAGATAACAAAGGTTCAAACCATCAGAAAGCATTGTTTCAAAGAAGGGAGATATCATAAAGGCACCTCAACTGAGGGCATAAAACAACAAAGAGCCTGGGTAAGCAAAGGTCGAGACAACAGGATCAAGGATAAGGAAGACGAGGAAAGACGATCCCGTCAGCTTGAAGTTCAGCTTCAGCAAAGGCATTGTTGATGTAGTCAACGGAAGAACGCTCGAACTGCACCTTCATTTGGGAGGACTGAGCCTCCAGATCCGAAGCTAATTTCCGACGAAGCTCCGTCATCTGAGCACCGAGCTGGTCATTAGCCTTCTGAAGTGACACAACCTTGAACTTTGCAGCAGCACCAAATTGACGAGCTGTCTCCAAAGTAGATACTTGGCCCCCGATACGGATAATTTTAGCATTTGCACCCACAAGCTGTTCCTGGAGACCTGCGGACGCAAAAGGGATAAGTTAAAAGCAAAGACGGTATGGGGCACGAAGGATGCTAAAACAAGAAAATCCTAAGCTACCTCCGGCATGGCTAAGGGATTCTTCTAAACTATGTTGGGCTTCAGCAAGATCCACCTCAGCGGAATCAAGATCCTCCACAAGGGTGTCACGTTCGGTCCGAAGATCCTCGACATCAATCCGGAGCGAAGCACTCTCAGAAGATAAAACATGGTAAATATTCTCTAACTCTTCCAATATTTTAACCAAAGATGCATGGGACATGGAGGAAGGCACGGAACCAGCCTCAATAAGTTTGTTTTTAAGAGAACATACCTCAGAAGACAAAACATTGCGTTCAGCAGTAACCTTAGCTAATGAAGCGCAAGCATCTTCGAAATCCGCATGATACTTTTTACGGATAACTTCTTGAGCTGAGAAGCGTCTCTCAATTAAGGCAATATCCTCCTTTTGCCTTAAAATGATACCCTCTTTCCACTTAAGGGCTTCGTCACATTCTTTACAAAGCGAAGCCATCTGCTTCACAAGATCTGCGTTATGAGCAGATCCAAGAGAAATTTGGGCCTCGTTATGAACAATCACGTTCATCAACCTGTTAGACTTCTTCTGATAATACCAAACATCGGAGGTCAACTTGCCTACCTTCTCCCGGAGATGTCTAAGCTCACTAGAGCTACCAGCTGGCAGGCGTTGGTTGTCTTAGTACTAGACTACCAAACAAAAACGAAGGCAAAGCTAAGGGAAAGGAGAAACGAACCTATGACTTTTGAGGATTTAGCAGCCAGAGCGAAATCAACAGCCTTGCGACCATCCTCGGTTTATTTGCAGCATTATTTGCTCTCTCAAGAGCCAACAAGCAAGCCTCTAGGTACCTCTGAGTTTTCCTCAAATCGTTTTCTAAAAAAAGATATCTTGGCAGCGGAATCAGCATCACTGGAAGAAGGTTGTTGGACACTGGCAATCACATAATCTTGGCGGGTACGCTCCAGCAGAGCACTCAAGTGAGTACACTTAGCCCTATAAAACTTGAACAAGGTACATCCAACGTCGATTTGTTTGCAGAGCTGCAAATAGCTGATAGGGTGTAAAATACACTTTATTTACTATCTATTGTTTATGCTTTCTTTGTTATTTTTCTTGTAAATTATGTATTTTACGTTCGTTTTTAGTTTTATAGATACTCTGGAGTTGCGCCGAGGAAAAGAAGAAGAAATCACCCAATTTGAGGAAAAAGGGCAAACTTGTCATTTCATGGGAGAACTCTATCTGGAGCCCATCCAAGGTTAAGGGACAACTCTATTTGGAGGAGTATTAAAAACAGACCAACTCTGGTTAGGGGGTTGCCAATCAGGATGACCCTTATCTAATGAGTGGGGTGGTCCCTATCCCTGGGGTGTAACCATCCACCCAAACAACCCTAACACTGTCTCGAGAGCCTCTCATTCTTCTCAATCATTACTTCACCTGAATGAAATGAAAGCAGAAAAGAAGTGCAGCTGCTGCTGTGAAATCGAGAGATGAGAGAATTTATGAGAGCTATTTGAATCAGAACTGAGGAGATCGATGGAGACAGAGGGTGTTGTTTCTGTTCAAATCAAGAACACAGAAAGGATGAGATCGAGAAAAGCTGTTGAAATTGAGTTTGAATCTGTCAAATCAAGGTCAAATTGGGAGAAGAAGAACTGGAATCAGTTGGTGGTGTTATGAGAGCTGATAGATCTGTGGCTGTTGATTCGTTGAGAAGAAGAAGCTGTTATTCTACGGTTGTTGATAATCTGTGACTAATAACATGTGGATGAAAAACATAACTTGAATCATTTTTTTACAACAAAGAACGATTCCTTGATCTTGTTTCTCTTATTGATTTCAACTTATACTTTTAATCGCTTTATTTACTTTCTTTTGCTTTTGAAATCTAAAACCAAAACCCCCCCTTTTGTGAAAATTTTACTACTAAAACCTCTTGCTCCTCGTGGGAACGATCCTTACTATCACTATATTACTTGTTAATTAGTGAGAAAAATATTAATTAATTTGTTGTGGTTACGACACGCATCAAATTTTGGCGTCGTTGCCAGGGAGCAGCGGACGATTTTAGTTGTTTTTATTTTATTTTTTGCTTTATTTTTGCTTTGTTAGGTTCTATATCGTATCTAACTTAGTTTTTGAGAATCTTATTTCAGGTACCAGTTTTCCATGTATGGTGGAAAAGAGCAAGCATATTACAACAATCAATACGGTTTTCAACCTCAACACTATGGCAACTTCCAACCACCCTTAGGACACAATCAAAACCGATATTTTGGCTATGATCAATTTTCTACAGAACCTTATGGGTATTCTCATACATATCAACAACCTTGTAGTGGGAATGTACGTCAAACACCAAGGTGGGATAATTCTACTTCTAATTGGCTTTATTTGAGTTGTACGCAGATTATGAATCAATTGCAAGACATGCGACAAATACTAGACCAACTTGACCATGATAGAAAGAACGCCACACAAACCAATTTCTACAGCACTTTTTCTTACCCGACTCCGGATCGTAGTTATGATCATTTACCCATTCAAAGGGAAGAGTCATGGGAAAGAGAACCTATTGTAGCCAACGGTGGTAAGTGTGTGAACGTCAGGAAACTTGCACAGAAATTATACAAGTTGGAAGATGATGGAACCTCGGAAGAGCTTGTCGCAGAAATTAGTAGTACTATTCATGGAACTTAAACGACGTCGGGATAACGGTTATGAAACCGATGAAGATTCTTATTATGGTGAGTCTGAAAGTGAAGATGATTGTGTTGAAAATTACCAACCTTTGAAAACTTTTGATGACACTAGTGTTGCTTACTCGAGACCTGATCTTAATAATGATCAAGCACCTATTCAAAAGGTAGAGCTTGAGGATGATGCAATAAGTGCTTTTAAAAGATTTGAATCCGCACAATGTATGAGCGTTGCAACAATGAGGAAGTTATTCCAACTCCGGATCATAATAACGATCCTTCGCCTATCCAAAAGGAGGAGATTGGGTGTGACTTGCCCATTGCTATAAATGGTGTAACACCTTCACAAGAAGATCTTACAATTTACACCGAAGAAGATTTTATGAGAGAGGACTGGCCCGATTCTGATGACGAGGATATTGAAGAGGTGATGATTGAGAATGAAACCGAATTGAATGATATTGTGGAAGTTCCTATTGAACTTGCCAATGATTTTAATGATGCCAAGACTTTGGTTAAGGTAGAAAACGACGAAGAATGGTTTCAAGGGTTGATAGAGGGCCACGATATACAGGAGGTAAGTAATTCATATGAATTCTCTAAGGATGAAGAGGATTCCGCAAAACAAGAGATTGTGCAAGGTTTTTCTAACACTTTGCATATTGATTCTTATCCTTTACCTCCTATTGGTTTGAATGTATGTGCTTCGAGAGTATTTTTGGATGACTTTGTTTCTAGATATCCACCACTGGAAACACTTGATGCTAACACCATGCAGGTTTTCCAAGAGGAAACCATAAAAGTTCCCAAATTTTATGTTCTCTATACACTTCAGATTGTGGACAAGAATAAGTGTGGGGGAAATTTATATCGAGCGATAACATCATTATTATTTTCTTATGCTAACATTTGTATGGAGCTATTATTTGCAAAACAGGTACCATGGGTGGATCCCCAAATTTTCAGATTGTTAGTATATGGGGAATGAATCTTACAAGAGCTAAGTCGGGCCGTCGACTTTAAAAAAAGCGCTTCATGGGAGGCAACCTATAGGTTTTGTATTTCTTATCCTTTTTCTTTTTATTATTTTATTTATTTTCCTTGTTTCATATCATGTTAAGATTTCCCACCTTGACTTTACTAGGACGATTCAATTACATTGAGGACAATGTAAGGTTTAAGTGTGGGGGAGTGGTTAACATATTTAAAAAAAAATTGCATAAAAACCTCCAACTTTTAGAGATTTTAGAGTCACTAGCATACTTCTAGGTATGTTTACATAGAGAATTCTGACCGACATAACTGAACTTGGAAGTGTTAGGGAACTACATTCGGATTTCTTACTTGTTAGAGTGTTAAATAATAGATTTAATCATGCCGGTGATGCAAATGAGGAGCAGGGAGAAATGCATTATTAGAGTTGCTAATCAATCATTAGTGGAGACTATCCTATTTATATCATGTGAGGCACCGACCAAAAATTCTTTGTAGCTGACTAAAAAAGCTTTCTTTTGAGTGTGTGTCACCGTACGTTAATTCCGGGTAAAACGGTGAGCTACCAAACCTCCCACCAATAGAAGCACTACTCTTTGATCTCTTGAGTGCTAATTATGCCAATCATGAGGGCGACGTCTATAGATGAAAACCTCCTTCTTGTAGTTCGATTTGCAGTTAACACCATTCTCTCGACAACAACGGGTCCATAGAAACACCATCATCATCAACAAGGAGCGACATCAAAATCTACAAGGAAAGTTGAAGACGTTTAAGGTTAACAAGCAACAGAACAAGAAAAGAGCAAATTTTATATCCAAGTAAGGCAACATACAAAGAACGGATTTTTATATATGTTGAAGACTTACATATAAGGAGCGGAATTTTATATCCAAGTAGAAGACTTATTTACAAGAGCGAAGAAAAGAAAAATGTGAGAATTATTGAATTTTATGATTTCGAGACAATACAAGTTGTGAAGAATCAAGCGGTAAAGTACTTTCCCCACGGCCACGGTTTGTTTTATTTTCACTTTTTTTTGTATTTTATTTCTCTTATCATCAAAAAAAAATTGAAAAAAAAATTGAAAAAAAAAGTAGAAAAAAAATGATGATAAGAGAAAGTTTTTGGTTTTTATTTATTTAATAAGCCGTGGGGAAGGAAAATTTATAAGGAAGTTTCAAGCGACAAGGATTTAAGGAAAAAGGTTACAAATTGTCAAGGATCTACGAAATTCAAGAGTTTATCATCAATAGTTGAAGCTGAAGATGAAGACCAAGAAGATAAAGACGAGGAGCGGAAGACGTTTCTATTGGATGCTGTGAGAGTGGTGTTATCATCATTGCAACCGGATTTGAAGGTGAGTAAGTAATCTCATCCTCGATAATAGTGGTTGAATTCCTTTCTTAGAGATCGTCAGAAAAATGGTTTTTCAAAATATTAAATGATGTGGGTTTTTAAAATATTTCGGAAGTTGTCCTTCCCACCATTCAACGTGTTGCAGGATTTCTCTCTTCATTCCTACCTGCACACATGTGAGAACCATAACTTTTGAGTACAATTTCATAAAACCCTTTTTTGTGAGGCAGAAGTCAAGGCGAAATACTTATTGATCACTCTCAAACACGCGTTCTCTCATTACGGTGTGGTTTTTTCTCACTCAACACTTAAGAATGAGAATATGTTCTTTAGTATTTCTCACTTCTTTTTACTAGCATGCAGAAACTCTATGTCCTCATAACTCTTTGGATGCGAGGGACGCTGGAATGCTTTGAAGTTCTATGTTTTAGTTTGATTTTCTCAAGGATTAGAAAAGTATAAGTGTGGGGGAATTTAATAGGGTGTAGAATACACTTTATTTACTATCTATTGTTTATGCTTTCTTTGTTATTTTTCTTGTAAATTATGTATTTTACGTTCGTTTTTAGTTTTATAGATACTCTGGAGTTGCGCGGAGGAAAAGAAGAAGAAATCACCCAATTTGAGGAAAAAGGGCAAACTTGTCATTTCATGGGAGAACTCTATCTGGAGCCCATCCAAGGTTAAGGGACAACTATATTTGGAGGAGTATTAAAAACAGACCAACTGTGGTTAGGGGGTTGCCAATCAGGATGACCCTTATCTAATGAGTGGGGTGGTCCCTATCCCTGGGGTGTAACCATCCACCCAAACAACCCTAACACTATCTCGAGAGCCTCTCATTCTTCTCAATCATTACTTCACCTGAATGAAATGAAAGAAGAAAAGCATCGTAGCTGCTGCTGCGAAATCGAGAGATGAGAGAATTTATGAGAGCTATTTGAATCAGAACTGAGGAGATCGATGGAGACAGAGGGTGTTGCTTCCGTTCAAATAAAGAACACATAAAGGATGAGATCGAGAAAAGCTGTCGAAATTGAGTTTGAATCTGTCGAATCAAGGTCAAATTGGGAGAAGAAGAACTGGAATCACTTGGTGGTGTTATGAGAGCTGACAGATCTGTGGCTGTTGATTCTTTGAGAAGAAGAACCTGCTATCCTACGGTTGGTGATAATCTGTGACTAATAACATGTAGATGAAAAACATAACTTAAATCATTGTTTTGTAACGAAGAACGATTCGTTGATCTTGTTTCTCTTATTGATTTCAAATTATACTTTTAATCGCTTTATTTACTTTCTTTTGCTTTTAAAATCTAAAACCAAAACCCCCCCTTTTGTGACAATTTTACAACTAAAACCTCTTGTTCCTCGTGGGAACGATCCTTACTATCACTATATTACTTGTTAATTAGTGAGAAAATATTAATTAATTTGTTGTGGTTACGACACACATCAATAGCGGAGCATAAGAACAAACGGAGATTCAAAACAACGCATAAAACCATGAGGTAAGATTCACTTACTGAGAACACTGAAAGACGAGGAAGGAAATCAGCATAGGTGTCCATAAAAGCCTTTATCTCTTGGATGCTGCCCCTACGGATTTCACCAAAGCTCTGGCCAGAACGAAGGCAGTCTGGGTCAAAGAATAGATCCTTGGCCACACGATACTGAGCAGACAAAACATCTAACTGTGAAGCAACCTCCAAATAACCGGTCAGTTGATGACGATCAACCTCAGCAGAAAAGGGACCCTTTGAATCCCGCATTATGGCTTCAAGGATGGCATCGTCAGAACTCCCAAGGCTCAAGCTCTCATGTAACTTACCCTTCCTAAGATCCATAAGAACCTCACCAATCGCTTGAGAGCGAGCATGGGGCACAAGTACTGAATCCTCACCACGACGAAGAGACAACATGGTGGATGAGATGGGAACCGAAGAGAAGGCTTGGCTAGAAGCACCACCTAAGTCCATATCACCAGCAGAGGGAAGATTACCCATAATGGTCAAATCTGGTGACGAGGGTGGAGGTTCAACAACTTTACTAGCAGTGGCATTAAAAACAGACTGAACACTCCCCAAAGAAGTAGGCGCTACATTGAAGGAGAAACTACCAAGATAAATCACAACCTTCTTCTTCGGCTGAGAGTTTAAACTACCATCCCTCACCACAGGAGCCACACCCTTCACAAACGAACCACTCGAGTGAAGCGAAGTAGCAGGAAATGATAGAAGACTCTTGGAAGATACCACTACAGCACTGGTAGTAGCCGAGATAACAGGTTGCAGATCACCAGGAGCAGAAAACGAGGGTACCTTTGGCAACGAAGTAGGAGTCGCAGCTTGAGCACTAACTGGGCTCACCAATGAAGAATCACCACTAACGGGGAGGTTTTCACCTTCCATAGAGACAACACGAAAGGGGCTGGGAATATCTTTGGAAAAATCTTCCTCAATATCGTTCAAGTGAGGGATAAAGGCGGTATCCTCGACGTCCTCCATATCTTCGTCATCTTATTCTTCCACAGCAGCCTTGGGATCCTCATCAGATTCTTCTACATCAATCACATCCTTCAATTTTCATTTCTTCTTGGAAGACTATAGGAGAACACATGCGCAAGCTAAGGATCATGGGCAAAATACTAAGGAATCTAAGAACACTAAGGTAGGATTATAATCCTTACCTCCGCAGGTGTTGTCTTAGCTTCAATCGAAGCCTTCCTTTTCCTGGTTCTGGTGGCTACGGAGTTACCAGCAGAGCCCGGGGCAGTTCCACCAGCAGAACCCGGAGCAGTCCCAGCAGAAGAAGCAGGAGCAGGCTACAAAGGAAATATCAAAAACATTCAGCTAAAGCCACAAAAGGAAGATAAAAATCCTTCGTAACAAAAGAAGGTTACCTCGTGATAAGTAGTAGGGTTGAAGACCCAGGGCTGATATCCATCATACTTAGCAGGCAGAGATGAAGCCGTACGAGGAACACTGATATCGGCGGTAGTAAAACCATAAGCCCAGGGACCCACAACACAGAGAGGAGTACGCGCCCAACAATCATCATGGTCTAAACGAATACGATCATACTTCGGCAAGAAAATCTTAGCAGAATAGGGGATGACAGTCAACCCAGTCTTGTCAATCTCCTCCAGCAAACGAAGGCTATTACCTTCCCTAATTTGCTTGGCATAACATGGATACGACGTGGACCAACACACCACAGGAGAAGGTTTCTTTTCTGGATGGCATCAACATAAGTAGCATTGAAGTTCGCAGGGGTATAATCCTCCTGCTTAGATATCCCAGCATCAAAGGGGTCATATGACTTCAAAGTGGTCTTACCTTTGCTACGATACCAACATTCACGAAGGTAACGCCAATAATTACCAGTGTATTGCATGACTCCTCGGACCTGAGTCTTGTTCACCGGGTCATCCATGCTAGACAAAACGTCATAGTAAAAAAGGATCATTTATACTAAACAAAGGCAAGAGCATACCAACATCCAACTGGCCAACACTGATCAACAAGTTATTCTCATCAGAGATTCAGTGAGAACATCAGGGCCGTTAACAAAGGAGATGTCAAACTTACAAAGACGAAAAGACTTGGTAATCTCAGCCAAGGACAAGTGAGCGTAGCTATCTTTGTCATGAAGTTGCAGCCTTTAGAGCTCATTGTGAGGTGGAGGAGGAGGAGGAAGATCCTCGACAGCAATCTCTTCGACCTCAGGGTCTGCAACAACCTCAGGTCCCGCAACCATCTCAGTTCCCTCAGGTATCTCAGTATCCTCAGGGGGAGGAGAGGGCGTAGCATCTGGATGATCCATTCGCGGAGGTGGCTCAGTAGATGATCTAGGCTTCGAATCTCTACATACAGGCTTCTTCGGGAGTCTCATGATTCCTAACATAAGCAGGAAGAACAATCCATCAACAATGGCGAACCAAAATTACAGTTGGCTCAAAAAAAAAATTGAGGAAAAAACAAACATACTTTGGGCATGGGTTTACCTAAACCAACCAAACGAAACAACATAATTCTTCTGTAGAACGAAACGGAGGATCATTGATCGTAATGATCAAAATGGCAGACAATGAAGAATCATAACATACACATGGTGAAATCTCAAAACGGAGAGTAACCCATGCTTTCAAATAACATAAGGAAGCATAAAGAAGCACAAATAGATACATGCAGAGAGGAGAGCAACATCAACAACCAAAAAATCTAAGCATGAAGAATACAATAAGCAACAGTAAAATTGAAGAAGCAAAGTTTACTGACCTGAATATGGTGATCGAGCGCTGAGGAGCAAGAGCTTTTGGGAGTCGATAGAAGAAAGTCGACATTTAAAGGAAAAGAAGACAGAGGAAATCTCTGAGAAAGGGAGAGAGAGCGACAGTTCGAGAGAAGAAGGAAAAGTTAATGAAGTTCTTTCTTTATTCTCTTCTTATAGGCGGCTGGAGAATCCAAAATTTGGATGTCCCGAAATTCAAGAGGTAGTTATTGCATGAAAGGACACATGGGGACCACCCAACCGGTACGTGCAAAAATGGCGGCGTTGCGGAAGTTTTTTCTTCCAATCCTACCAAATGGTAAAATATGAAAGAAAAGGGGCAAACTGTGAATACCAATATTCTGTAGAGCATGTGTCGCGGTTTCAGTGGCCGCATACAAGATAAACTGTATATCCCTTGTTGTACAGAGAAACCTGAGTAGCAGAAGATACCTTCACATATCTACTTTATCTTATCCCAAGAAGGGATACCTCGACGGCCAAGATATAAAAGCAAAGCCTAGTCCAGGTAGAGGCAGCTGGCGAAGGTACATAGGTAGATGACATATCTAATCAGCATTAAATGCACAAATCTCTTATCTACACGCTTAATCAAAGCATGTGGAGAGAGATGATGTGGCAGAATCTGACTGGCAAAGGTTAGCGGTGAACGAAGGCACAATCTGTACTAATGCTGGGAAGTTGCCGAAGGAACGTGGGTCAGCTGAAGTGGCAGAGTCAAATTGGAGAAAGCACGCGGTGAACGAAGGTACCATTTGTACGAAAGGTATATTATGGAACGATGTATCCAAAGACAACAAAGATATACCTGGAGCAGAAGGGACTATAAATACCAAGCTTCACCAACAAACCAAGGGTATTCAATATCTAGGAGAGGAAGATCTAGTCTTAAGCTTATACCTATATAATATTTAGAACTTAAGTATTTACTTCAACTTTAGTTCTCTCTATTATTTTGGGAAGCAAATAAGATCTTTGTAACCACCAAAACTTAATACAAACAATCACTCATTATCCCGTGGACATAGATGAAAGTCGAACCACCTAATCTCTTGTGTCTCATGATAACTTAGTTCCCTTTACATTATATTTTTATTCTTCGTTATTCTTGTGATCTTTGATATCTTTTATAACTTAGCATTATCAGTTCAACAGATGTATCAATACTACGTAGTATCCGATTCTCCGAGCTGTATACATTACGTACACTATGGAAAAATTAGTAGTCACATGTTTTTTGAATCTCCAAAGGTAGTGAGAAGGATATATTTATGTAACAAAAGAGCATACTCCTTTAGTATTTTTAAAATGGAACTCAACTGGTTGATCGGTATGTTATTTATACATGAGAGATATAAATAGATATAATTAGTTTGAAAATATTCACAAAACCCAATATTGAACTTAGATGGGAATAAAATTTCCGTAAAATAATTGGATTTTCAATGTTTCTGATACACTAACAAAATTGTACATACCCTACATATACTCTTGTACAATGTGAAATTGAAATTTGATACAATACATACCATATATATGTTTACATTTTAGACCTCCCCACAAACTTACCATGAACACAATGCAACATTAGTGATTACCATTGACACCAGTTCTTAGGTCTTGCATTAATAAAATTCACCTTCAACATTTACAATCAACAATCGAGAAAAAAAATTGAGATCAAACAATTATGACTTAAGTAGGAAAAACTGATGACCTTGTAAATTGGGTTCAAATGGAGAAACAGAAACCCCCCAGTCTGAGACGAAGAAATTTTTGTGATTACTTTTTATATCTTACCTATCAGAGATAAATCTCGAGAAAACCATAAAGAAGATTAAACTCAATACGATAGACAAAGTAAGATCAAGATACACAACTATAGAAAAACTCTTTCTACATCAAGAGGATACGGAGGTTGATGCTGGTGCATGTCCACCGGGTTTTCTGTCTCGATTTCGGAGAAGTCGTTCAAAATCTTCACGTGTGACGAAGTTGGATCACTGATTCCTCTCCAATGGGAGGGCCTCTTCATCTACAAGGGTACGCCCTGCTGAGGTACTGGTTCCAGGGGTATTAAAAGTGCTCCTCATTGGCTCTGGTCGGCGTGGTTCCTGCGGTAACCGCTCCGTTAGTGTCTTGAGGAAAGTAAGCACCTCCTTCTGAGTTGAAGCCATGTCAATCTGAGCCTTAACAAGAACTTCCTGTCTTTCTATCAAATCAACAATGGTGATAGGGGGTGGGCCTCCTCTGGTTCCTCCAGTCTCTCGTTCCGATGGTGGAGTGGCGGCGGCTCTGGTGACAACTGGGTGCGTCACGCTTGAAGAAATATTGGGGGTGGCGGCAGCAGCTCTGGCCCTGGTGATCGGAGGTGTAACGCCTGAGGGAATGCTTCCTGTGCCGCTGGTGCTAATCATGCTGACAGGTGGTACATTGATGCCACTGGAAGGGACGTTGATACCAAGGACGTTCTCAGTGCTGGTGACATCAGGGCTTGTTGCTGATCCAGATCTGAGCTCTACCATCTTGAAATTGGGATTGAAAAAATGAAATTGAAAATTGGAAATTGATTTTGCAACCGAGAGATTAATCTCCCATTGTGGTCGCCAGTTGTTTATGGGTAAAAACTGTTTCTGCTGGTTTTGGTAAATTTGGGTGTATGGGTGAGAAACGAGTCTAAACCTAAAACAAATGCACTGCACTGGAGCACTTTTAGATTCGAGAGATCAATCTGTACAATCCTGGCCTAAACCAAGAAATGGTCATTCCAGTCTTGCTTCGGTCACAAAGTGAAGGAGAAGGGTTGGTCTTAGGGAGGGAAGCGAAGAAGGTGTTGAGAACAGAATGGTTAATTCTGAAGGTGTGGCTATTTTATGACTTGTATCAGAATTTGGAACTGGCTTGCGGAATGAAAGCTATCAGTTCTTTGGCATTTTTGTTCTTTGGCATTTTTATGGATACTGTGTTGTTGTTCTCACCAAAACTTATTGCTTGATAGAAATAGGTAACACCTATTTATACAAGTCATAATTGAATACACCCTGGTCTCGTAGGAAGTGGGAGTGATTGAGTGATGGAAGAGTGGAGTAACGTGTAACTGTCAGAAACCATGCCTCCACTATGAAGGAAGCGGGTTTGTTTACACCCACTACTTCTTGCCTCCACTAACTGCCTTGTTTCCTGACACTTTCTTATGATGGACGTGTTGCACGCCGCACGCTGTGAACCTCCAGACCGATACCCTGATGAGCATCCC
Source organism: Papaver somniferum (assembly GCF_003573695.1). Lineage (NCBI taxonomy): Eukaryota > Viridiplantae > Streptophyta > Magnoliopsida > Ranunculales > Papaveraceae > Papaver > Papaver somniferum. The sequence goes on along the minus strand of NC_039367.1, from coordinate 40,750,902 downwards.
CCAGTTTGTGACATGTTTGATGTCTCGAGTATTTTCGTGAAAAACATGTAGAAGATTGCTACGTGTGGCAAGTCAAAGTCAAGATACTTGCCATAGGAAAATAGGATGTGATGCTATTAGGCTTGCCTTGGCTGGCCGCTTAAAACTTTCCACAGGCCTGTCAATTCCATGGCGAATTTGGACGGCCGAGACTGTAGCTTATGAGAAAGGATGGCCATTGATTATGGCCACATCTTGTTGTATAGCAAAGTGGCGCCAGTGGCATGGTGGCGCCTGGCGTACCCATGGAATAGCATCATGCCAATGGTGTAGCCGTGGCAGCTGTTTTGGCATATTGGTGTTAGACCCAAATATGGCTCCGACAACATTGGCCATGTTGCTAAGTTAAACTTAAGGCCTTAGGAGAATCACTTGACCTAGTTGGCATGGCTACTTTAGCTAGATTAGGGTTTGGCATATCAAAACCCTAATTAGCACGTGCGCTACGGCACGGTGGCGTGGCTGACATAGTTAGCGCATGCCAGTGGCACGATGGTGCAAGTAGCGCCTGGCGTAGCCATGACCACTAGATTTTGGCACATTGGTGTTAGACCCAAATGTGGCGTGGAAATATTGGCCATGTTGCCACATCAATCCCAATGTTATGGAAAAAGTTACTTGGCTTGGTTGGCGTAGCAACTTTGCCTAAATTAGGGTTTGGCGTGCCAAAACCCTAATTAGTGCATACGACATGCAGCATGTGGCATGTGGCCGTGGCGCATCGACATTTTGTGCAAATGGTGCCATAGCCACGCCAAAGGAACCATAGCCAGACCATCATATGGAAACGGACACAGGAGCAAGGATTGCCACGGGTGGCTATGATATGGCATCTTTATTAGGGCTTCCTGGGTCCCGCACGGCTCGTGGCATGTTGTGGGGTCTGAAGTGGCATAATTTTTGCCACGACTAGAAATTAGGGTTTCGACCATGCAAGATCGTGTTTCTGGTTAGGATAACCACATTGAAGTCTGTTATGGTGTTGGCCAAGTTCGGCATGCTTCTGTGGCAAAGTGGCATGTCCGACATGTTGAGCATGCACGTTTGGCATGCCCGTTAGTGCATTGGCGCAATTTTGCCTCTCTTTTTTAATACTGCGGCAGGTTTAGAGCAACCTGATTGGTCGAAAAATAGAGGGTCGGTCAAACGCGGGCGTGGCCACACTTCTGGTGTGGGTGTGGCAAGTTTAAAGCGACCTGATTGGTCGATGGGAAATAGGGACGGCAAGTATGGGCCCAGTTACAACTTATGTGCGAGTGGCGGGTTTAAGGCGACCTGATTGGTCGAGGGAAATAGGGCCGGTTTAGGCAACATGGGGCGTGGCCAATGGCAAATGGCGCCGGCTGGCCTAAGGCATGGCAACGCCTCCCTTTGCTGCTGCTCTTGTTCTGCGGCTCCTTTATTTCTTGTTTTCTGATTATGGGCAAGATTTTGCACCTACTAATCCATGACGGATTTAATACCTAGTTTTCCTAGGCTTAATTTCGACATGCAAGGTCTGATATACTGCGCAAGGCGCAAAACCCTAATTTTTGCAAATTAGTCAGGGTAATATCTGAATCTTGTGAATTATCACAAAATTGATTGAATTCTATGTGTTGACACAGAGTTCTTCAAGTTCATTGCCAGAGAGCAGTATGCTTTCTGATTGAATACTTTATGTAAAGACCTTATCCTTGATACTTGGAAATTCGTGCTACTCTGCTGCGAGTGAACACAAATTGTCATGCCATACAAACATTAAGGGTTCAGCCGGGGAACATAGCACAGAAAGCATTCAAAGAAACTTATATTAACTGAGTAATACAGGCAAGGTGCCAAAATTTACAGAATATCTGGATTGTTGCTACATGCACCAGTCTGGGTAAATTTATAAGAAAATATTGAGTTGCTCAATAAGTGCGCCAGTGAAGAGGTTGGACACTCATCACTTTTATATGGCTCAGTTTCTTTGCAGAGTGACGACACATTAAATATTGGGTTTTACAAATTTAGCCCTGAACTAAAAACCACCATCAACATTAAGTCCCATGCTTAGCACGTAATAGTGGCATTGTTGCGGGGTAAGCATGAGATGGTGACGGACAAGAGTAAAATTGAAAGGGAAAGACATGAAGAGATTGCCAGGAAAATTCGACTAACCTTTGGCAGGAGGCATAAGTAGTCTACGATCCTTGTGCTGGCGGCTTGGCGTATTTCCAACTTGGCCACAAGGTGGTGGGGTTGCAACTTTGGACACGAAACGTTGATGTTGGCGCTGCAACTTTTTCCACGGGACGATGCAGGTTGAGTGCTTGATGTGCTGGCGCGCTGTTGCTTCGGCTACATAACGTTGGCGCTGATTTGGGCGTGGTTGAATCCAAAGCGGATTCTTTTTTTCACCCAAACTCTTAAGGCGCCGTGCATATAAAAGGCATCACACATCCTTTTATTCTTTCTTCGTTAGCTTTGTTCTTGCGGTGAAGAACTTCTTTTCCGTCAGCAACCAAGGTGAGTCAACCGTCCCAGATAGATAAGTGTCTAATCAGCTGATATCCCGTATATAGAGCCTTCATGTACGGCAGGAAAAGAGTTTTCCTTTCTCTGGTTTTATCAGTTTGTGTAATATAAGAGAGCACCTCGAGCTTCTCGTTTCACATCGATAACCACAGGATTGCGTTATCTCCTTTTAGGTATTGTTTCATTTCCTTTTTGCAGTTTTCTTTTGTCCTTTTTATTACGTAGGTTGTTGATGTAGACATAATGATTCTCTGCAGTTCATGATGGGAACTCCTGGTGATGATCATTCTTCCAATTATTCGGGGAAAAGCTTTGAAGTTGACAAACCCAGGGTCTCTGCGTCTGAGAAGATATTAAACATAATTGATCTTTTGTTTCATGAGGCTGGTCGGGCCATACATGGTGTATTTCTCTCACTCATCTACACATTGTTCGAGGGCGTGTTCAAGCTTTCATGGCTTCGGTTGACATGGAGGAGAAGTGGAGACATGATGAAGCATCTCATCATCCCAGTGCTAGGGCTGAAAGGTTCGCTGCTCGACTGAAGCGGCGAAGGATCGAGTCGAAGGAACCCTCAGGCGAGAGAAAGTTTAATTATCCTGTTCATAATGGTATCGTAATCCTCGACTCTGACGTTGACGAACCGGAGTATCCTCAAGAGGCTGTTGGAGCAGTTGCTAAGAAGGATGCTGGCGCGGCTCAGGATGTCGAAACTATTGTTGGAGAGGCTGAAGCGACCGTTGAGGGTGCTATTGAAGAGGCCATTGGAGAGGGAGCTGGAGAAAATGTTGGAGCTATTGGAGAGACTGCTGAAGAAATCTTTAGGGATAGCGCTGGAACAGGCTTTGGAGATGGCGCTGGAACAGGCTTTGGAGATGGTGTCAAGGCTGCTGCTAAAACTTCTTCTAGAAAGGATGCTAAAGCTTCTGTTGAAACGGCTTCTGGAGGGGATGCATGTTGTTGGAGAGGGTGTTAGAGCAGGTGCTTGGGAGAACTCTAGTGGAGGCGCCGCTGACCTTGGCGTTAATAGTGACAGCTACCTTTCCATTTCATTATTCCCTTACGTAGAAGAACAATCTTTTCGTAGCTTGTAGATGTTTTGATACCTCAGGTTTTTTTTTTTGTTCAGGTGACTGAATCCATGCTTCACCGAGTAATATTCTTTCATTTATGTTGTTTTGATAACTTCAAATCTTTGATCGAATGAATAAAATCTCCGAAAGAATCCTAAAACTCCTTTCTGCGAAAAATAAGTTTTTCCATTCTCCCAGAGCGATTCAGCGGATGGAAAGTAAAAACACATAAATAGCGCAACAATGATACTAGCTGGCACGTCACGGCTACTTCCACAATAGAGGCTTCGTATGTCGTTGGCAACCGTAACTCAAAACAGGAGAAACAACAACAATAGTTAAGGGTTTGACCGACCTTTTAGCGGATTTTCCTTTGCAAATTACACAGGATGTCTGTAGCATGCCGCCTGAGTGTATGAGCTTCCACAAGCCGGGAAACACATCGCGAGAAGTAGAGAAACCTCGTCAGGCGAAAGTTGAAGCCAGATGTTCTTATGCCTCCACTTGCTGATCTTCTTCATTGCATATTCTCCTCTTCAGTACTTTTGAATGAGATATTTCTTGTAGGGTTTGATTTTTTCTGGTGCTTTTCCCTTTGAGATTTAGGAAAACTTATTTTTTGAAAGAAAGATATTGTTAATTAAAATCGAAACCGTAATTATGAATGCAAGCAGTGCAATCATTTTGGAGGAATTACAAATATTGCATGAAAGGAAAAATTGTTGAAGGAAATACTAAGAAGAATTTTGAGGCAAGAGGTGGCGTGATTTTTTAGACTTTGAAGGGTTTGAGCCACCGGGCATGTATTACTACGCTTTCTAACTTGTCCGTGTTGATGAGCTTGCAGTAGCCTCCCAAAATAACTTCTGCTACTAAGTATGGTTCGTCTGTGGAGTCGGACGAAAGAGGCTGAGCGACAACTTTCACTACCATGTCTCCAACTTGGAATGGGTTTTGATGTTGCGCCGCTATTTGATTCTTGGATCCATTATTGTTGACTAAGACATCTTCCAAACTTTTGATGAAACATTTTAAGGGGCCGACATCCCATTCACATCTTCCAATGACGCCCGGGTTGATAATTGGATCTAGTCCCCGGGCCTGGGCGGGAGGAGAAGTGACTGGTTGCAGAAAGGTTTGTTCGATGAGACTTACTTGTGTCTGAAATCTGCGTATGTTCGTCGATGGGCTCTCTCCGGGCAGCTGGGTTACATTGGAAAGTTGTAGATACGGCAGCACGTAGTCCTCAGGGTCGGACGGCTTGTTGGAAATTCTTTCAGGTATGGACACCGGCAGAGGACATACTCCTAATTTTGCTTTGTTGTTATGCACCCACGAGCGCCCCAGAATCATTTCATAATTTGGGCATTCTTTGACAATGTGGAATTTGTCGTGTGTTAAAGCATATCCCACCTTTATTTCGAGATTGATGTAGCCGTAAGCATTCATTGCTTCTCCTTATGGGTTTTTGACCACAATTGGGGAGTGAGTAGCCTCTTGATTTGAAACCCCTGCAGATCTCAAAGTCTTGACAGTAATAATATTAAAGTCATAGGCCGCGTCGATTAGTGCGCTATCAAATTCGACATCCTTCGGGTGAGCAGTGGTCAGCAGTCCCCAGTTGCACTTTCCAACGGTGTTTCCCGAGAGAGGTTGGGATTTGGGAGCAGTTTCTTCGACAGAAAAGATTCGTCTTCCCGACACGACGCGGTTGAGGGCTGTAAATATATCTTGACGCTGCGCTTTGGAGAAATAGAGGATTTCACACAGACACTGCATCATGGACTGCACTGTCGTGTGGACAGAGTCCCAAGAAAGCATACAGCTCCTGACTGGAAGGGGATATCTGTGAACTCCATCATTACCTAGCTGAAGTTCTCTCGCCTCCACCTTCTCCTTGAAGATACGTTTTAATCTATTACATTCATTGGTCGGGTGATGGACGAACCTGTGGTAGCGGCAATACTTGGGATTTGCCATTTCTTTTTCAGTTGACGGACGCCTGATAGGTGGTAGCTTGATGGCATCATCTTGAATCCATGATTCCAGAAGTTCAATTACCTCCTCGATTGAGAAAGGGAAATCCAGGGCATCTTCTCTGGCTTCTTGGTATTGCACAAGAGCTTTAGTCGCGACCTTTCGAGGTGGAGCCGCCTGATGTGTTGGTGCTGGACGCTTGGGTGGTTGTTCTGCTGCCGAAGCTTTCCTTTTTCCTCCTTCACCCACCACGCTTACAGAAGGGCCAGTGTTATATTGCTTGTTGACGAGGCGTCTGTTTCCTCGAGTTTCACGTGCGTCTTCACTCTTGGTCGGCCTGGTTATTTCTAACAATGCTGGTGATGTTGTGGCCGACCGCTTAGCGACTTCATGAAGTTCAGAGAATGTCTGGAAGAGTAGATTCTCCAATAGGGTGTGGTAAATGAGAACCATGCCATTGATGCAAGACTCCACTAATTGCTGCTCAGTCATGATTGGGTCGTGACAATCCAGTGCCTGAATTCTGAAGGTGATTTTCTCAGATGGAGTGGCGGCGGCTCTGGTGACAAATGGGGGCGTCACGCTTGAAGAAATATTAGGGGTGGCGGCAGCAGCTCTGGCCCTGGTGATCGGAGATGTAACGCCTGAGAGAATGCTTCTTGTGCCACTGGTGCTGATCATGCTGACAAGTGGTACATTGATGCCACTGGAAGGGACGTTGATACCAAGGACGTTCTCAGCGCTGGTGACATCAGGGCTTGTTGCTGATCCGGATCTGAGCTCTACCATCTTGAAATTGGGATTGAAAAAATGAAATTGGAAATTGATTTTGCAACCGAGAAATTAATCTCCCACTGTGGTCGCCAGTTGTTTATGGGTAAAAATTGTTTTTGCTGGTTTTGGTAAATTTGGGTGTGTGGATAAGAAACGAGTCTAAACCTAAAACAAATGCACTGCACGGGAGTACTTTTATATTCGAGAGAACAATATGTACAATCCTGGCCTAAACCAAGAAATGGCAGTTCCAGGCTTGCTTCGGTCACAAAGTGAAGGAGAAGGGTTGGTCTTAGGGAGGGAAGCGAAGAAGGTGTTGAGACCATAATGGTTAATTCTAAAGGTGTGGCTATTTTATGACTTGTATCAGAATTTGGAACTGGCTTGCGGAATGAAAGCTATTAGTTCTTAGGCATTTTCCTGGATACTGTGTTTTTGTTCTCACAAAAACTTGTTTCTTGATGGAAATAGGTAAAACCTATTTATACAAGTCATAATTGAATACACCCTGGTCTCGTAGGAAGTGGGAGTGATTGAGTGATGGAAGAGTGGAGTAACGTGTAACTGCCAGAAACCACGCCTCCACTATGAATGAAGCGGGTTTGTTTACACCCACTACTTCTTGCCTCCACCAACTGCCCTGTTTTCCTGACACTTTCTTATGATGGACGTGTTGCACGCCGCACACTGTAAACCGCCAGACCAATACCCTGATGAGCATCCCCCAGTTTGTGACATGTTTGATGTCTCGAGTGTTTTCGTGAAAAACATGTAGCAGATTGCTACGTGTGGCAAGTCAAAGTCAAGAGACTTGCTATAGGAAAATATCATGTGATGCTATTAGGCTTGCCTTGGATGGCCGCCTAAAACTTGCCACATGCCTGTCAATTCCATGGCGAATTTGGACGGCCGAGATTGTAGTTTATGAGAAAAGATGGCCATTGATTATGGCCACATCTTGTTGTATAGCAAAGTGGCGCCATTGGCATGGTGGCGCCTGGCGTAGCCATGGCATAGCGGCATGCCAGTGGCGTAGCCGTGGCAGCTGTTTTGGCATATTGGTGTTAGACCCAAATATGGCTCCGGCAACATTGGCCATGTTGCTAAGTTAAACTTAAGGCCTTAGGAGAATCACTTGACCTAATTGGCATGCGAATTTTGCTAGATTAGGGTTTGGCGTATCAAAACCCTAATTAGCATGTGCGCTGCGGCACGGTGGCGTGGCTGACATAGTTAGCGCATGCCAGTGGAACGATGGTGCAAGTAGCGCCTGGCGTAGCCATGGCCGCTAGATTTTGGCACATTGGTGTTAAACCCAAATGTGGAGTGGCAACATTATCCATGTTGCCACATCAATCCCAATGCTCTGGAAAACGTTACTTGGCTTGGTTGGCGTGCCAAAACCCTAATTAGTGCATACGGCATGCGGCATGTGGCTGTGGCGCATCGAAGTTTTGTGCAAATGGTGTCATAGCCACGCCAAAGGAATCATAGCCAGACCATCATATGGAAACGACCACAGGAGCAAGGATTGCCACGGGTGTCTATCATATGGCGTCTTTATTAGGGCTTCCTGGGTCCGCACGGCTCGTGGCATGTTGTGGGGCCCGAAGTGGCATAATTTGTGTCACGATTGTATATTAGGGTTTCAACCATGCAAGGTCGTGTTTCTGGTTAGGATAACCACATTGAAGTCTGTTATGGCGTTGGCCACGTTCGACATGCTTCTGTGGCAAAGTGGCACGTCCGGCACGTTGGGCATGCACGTTTGGCATGTCGGTTAGCGCATTGGCGCAAATTTGGAAAGCCAATTTGGTATTGGCGCAATTTTGCCTCTTTTTTTTTTTAATACTGCGGCAGGTTTAGAGCAACCTGATTGGTCTAAAAAGAGAGGGTCGGTCAAACGCGGGCGTGCCCACACTTCTGGTGTGGGTGTGGCAAGTTTAAATCGACCTGATTGGTCGATGGGAAATAGTACCGGCAAGTATGGGCCGAGCCACAACTTATGTGTGCGTGGCGGGTTTAAGGCGACCTGATTGGTCGAGGGAAATAGGGCCGGTTTAGGCAACATGGGGCGTGGCCAATAGCAAATGGCGTCGGCTGGCCTAAGGAATGACCACGCCTCCCTTTGCTACTGCTCCTATTCCGCGGCTCCTTTATTTCTTGTTTTCTGATTCTGGGAAAGATTTTGCACCTACTAATCCATGACGGATTAATTACCTAGTTTGCCTAGGCTTAATTTCGACATGCAAGGTCTGATATACTGCGCAAGGCGCAAAACCCTAATTTTTGCAAATTAGTCAGGCTAATATCTGAATCTTGTGAATTATCACAAAATTGATTGAATTCTATGTGTTGACACAGAGTTCTTCAAGTTCATTGCCAGAGAGCAGTATGTTTTCTGATTGAATACTTTATGCAAAGACCTTATCCTTGATACTTGGAAATTCGTGCTACTCTGCTGCGAGTGAACACAAATTGTCATGCCATATCAACATTAAGGGTTCAGCCGGGGAACATAGCACAGAAAGCATTCAAAGAAACTTATATTAACTAATACAGGCAAGGTGCCAAAATTTACAGAATATCTGGGATTGTTGCTACATGCACCAGTCTGGGTAAATTTTATAAGAAAAATATTGAGTTGCTCAATAAATACGCCAGTGAAGAGGTTGGACACTCATCACTTTTACATGGCTCCGTTTCTTTGCAGAGTGACGGCAAATTAAATGCAGGGTTTTAAAAAATTTAGCCCTGAACTAAAAACCACCATCAACAGTAGTTAAACCTAGTAACGGTTTTCAGAAGAACTGGAAACCTAGGTTAATGGAGAATTGACTCTAGTTTGCAACTAGGACACACAGAGGATCGGGATTAGGTTTCCCAGATGCTAGAGTTCCTCTCGATATAGTCTCTCAAATCATGGTTGCTTACAATCAAAGCTAAGATAACTTAGTAACCAAGAAATTAATATCCACCGTTGGATGAACTCCTGATTTAATATTCAAGCTATGTTTGCTTTGAAAATAAGCAATAAATCTCTACCATCAGATGGTTTGGCTTGATATACAAAAATGAAATATACCTATATTTGGATATGGATGAACCGTACCTAAACGTGTATAACAAGTTGGCTCAATGACAGTTAGCTGAAGTTATCTGTATGAACACTTTTAGCTTAGCTATATTCATCTAACACTTCTTGACTCAATATGATAATCAATCAATCATGATAGATAATCAAATGTATCTAAATATATTTTTAAGAAAGTTGTTCAAATGTTCACTATGTCATAGAAATATCCATGAACCATTTGAAACATATTCGACATTGTTTGTAAGCGTATTGTGACGCCCCAAAATACTAAACCTGTTTAGCTAATAATGATATAGCATAAACCTGAAGTAACAAAATATAGATCTTCGAACTTAAGGAACATAATCGCATAAAGTAAAACAGAACTAATTCCCAAACACTCTGATACTTAATAGATGAAAACTCTCATATGATATGATTATATTAATGTGTTGTTTTACAGATGATCAAAGAATACATATATATATAAAAGATCCATAAACGTTCTTAATCTGCTAAAGTTTCAAACTACGAAACGAGTATCTTCATGCGTGTCATCTCTTCTGAAAACTGAAACTGAAGTGGGAACAAGTGAGCACATCATCCCAAATGGGGGCTCAGAGGTTATCATTACAACATTCAAGTAATCACTAACATGCATCACAGTTCTACTAAAGAAAAACGATAAACATCTTTCACACGCAACATAAAGCAGAAGATTGCTTCCATTCATATCCCCGGATATTACGTCCATAGGAAACAGGGTGCTCAACTATTGAAGAGATAACTCTTCCAAAAGAAACGTAAGGTTAAAAGGGTTTAATTAAACTTCTAAATATTTAGTTACACCTAGTTGACACGCTTTACTAATGCTAACTCTTCCGAGTCACTAAGAGGTAACCTCTTCCTAACTATAGGTCCGGTGAAACTCAGGGTCTAAGTCGGAGGTCCGACCAACAGGGTCAAGTCAAGTCAACGACGGTTGACTTTGTCAAACTACGACATCCAAAATTCCGAGTGTGATATGTTCTTCGTTCGGTATCCGATCGACGCGTTCTAGTAGTCAATTTCGCATAACTTTTCAAGATCTATCAAATGGTACTAATTTCATTTCCAAAATATTATAATTAACATTAAATTTTGATAAATTTCTATTAAATTTATTGTTCATACTTAATTAATTACGTCATTATCGGCTAAATCGTCTCTTGAGTAGTATAATATCGTTGACGTGCTTGAGGGTCCTTACACGTACAAAGTACTTATACAAGAACCAATTCATGAACATAACACCACGGTTTGCAAACCGAGTTCGCATACCTTAAAGGCATTGAAATTCAGGCACTTTAGTTCGCAAACAGAGTTCGCAAACGAACCCGAGTTCATGTGTAAATACAAATGATGTGCATACAAAGTATGTGACTAATTTGTCAACAGCCGATTTAGAACCTACCCATTGAGTTTGCAAACCTTATTAGCAAACTACAGTTCCGGACCTTACCTAGTCTTGTTGTTCGCAAACATAATTCGCAAACAAGAGTTTTATACCCAACATATAAACCTGTTCGCAAACACATTTTTCAAACAAGAGTTCCGCACATAACTAGTATTTCACAGTTCGCATACTGAGTACGCATACTGTGTTGTATCCAGACATCGACAGTAGTTCTAAAACTTTCATTAATCGATTTGAAACGTCCCTAGAAGACAACACTGGTAATCTTACACATACCAATAGCGTCAAGTAATTTTCAAATGATTATTTGATCAATACAAAACATTCCAAGTTAATATCAAATGATTGTCTCAAACAAACCATGTAAGATGTTCAAGGTTATTTTCACATGATCATCTTGACACAATATTTAGTTTCCAACAAATGAATTGTTTACGACTAAAGTTGTCAAGTAGATGATGAAGCCTTCTAAGATTTAAACTCGTATTTCGAGAATTATATATACGAGATAAACTTGGCTCGAAATTTCAAATGTGTATAACGCAAAGTCTATATAGTTATACGAATTAGTTTTATTAGTAGACACAATTGAATAGACTTTTGTGTGATAGATAAGTTTCAGCCTTCACATACCTTTTGTCGTCGAGGTTCCTCCAAGATCTTCAGTAGATCTTCTTCTTCAATTGGTGAACGTCGTGAAGTCGAAATCTCAACTACACACTTTTATCCTAATTCGAGACATAGCTATAAGTGGACTAGAAATCAAAATATAGTTTTGATCAACTAAACTTTTCGAACAAGCTTGAGATAGCAACGCTTGCGAGTTATACAGAGTAGTACTCTAACAAGCTTCTACAGTTTTTGCTGGTGCAGAAACAACTCTGCTATTTCCTGTTTCTCTTGTGCTGCTCACCAATCCATATGCTTACTTCCCCCAAATCTCGATCCCCCTTTATGTGACCCCAACAACTCATTTTATCTCAAGTTTCAGCTATAAGTTTGATGTTGGGTTTCAGTTTAAGGGTTCATTGAGACTCAACATGCAGAGAGACAACTAACAGATTTCCCGATTATCCATAATGTTTATTGTTCAATGATGTCAAATCCAGCAAGTTGAATGAGTGGGATATTTTCAAAATGATATGATACAGGGGATGACTTTGAACTGTAGAATTAATATTTTCAAGATTAATACCTTCACTATGGTCTTTGAATCCTTGAATAATGCATGAAAAAATCCAAGGTCTTCCAGTTGTTTCAGCCTAAATTAGTCGTTGTCTCTGCCTCACTTTCCTACTTCTTGTTCCCATTTATAATATGCACATCATTTCTAGTTCAAGATATCTAAGATCACATTTATTGATATTCAACCTTGCTCAAAAAAAAAAATAAGAAAGATATATGACATGCTCAAATAGAATTGCATAAAAACACCCAAAAACAACAACAATATCCCAACTTACTTGTTTATGGGGTCGAAACCCAGCATAGTCTCTATAGCTCATGTTTATGGCTGCATCTCCATGAAACCAAAGCATACCCCAACAGATAGTGTGTCCTCCAACACCCAATTAAGTTCAGCACTGCAACACCTCAACCCTATACTAATCATACACTCAACAATAAACATCAGATACACATCAACATACCTTCCTTTTGGCGTTTGACCTACAATCCACAGGAAAAGTCTAAAAAACGATAAAAGAGAAAAAAGATAACAAACAAAGAGCAAGTAGTAAGTGTGCATGCGCTCAAAAACCTGAAATAATATCAAGTCCAAAGAACTTTCAGAGTATAAAGGCATTAAAACAAATGTTTACCTAGGTCACAACTCGTATGAGAGAACAAATATCACAGATTCATCAAAATCCAGAGAAGCCAAAGCCATGCCAGAATTTTCTGATTTTGTAGATCTACATGAACCTACGACAAAAAGTAAAATAGGATGACTTAATTCAAGTTAAAACATTTGAAAACAAAAATATCAAGATTACTTTCATCACCTCTAATACCAGTATTCATGAGCTCCCGTTGCCGCCAATATTCATGAGCTCCCATCGTCGCAACTGATGCGTGTCGTAGGTGCTCAAATTAATTCACTTATGTTCTACTTTACTAATGAATAATATAGCAGTAAATAAGGTTTGTTCCAACTAAGAGCAAGGAGATTTAATGGTCAAAAAGTGTCACAATGGGGTTTGTTTTAGATTTTCAAACGAAATAAATAACAAGGCAATTAAGAATAATTAAGTTGCAAGTAATGGAGAGAAATATGATCAGGGAATCCTTCTTCGTTACTAAACCGTCATCAAGTTACTATATTCATCCATTAATACAATTAATCACAGATTATTACCAACCGTTGAATAACAGCTAGCTCAGTGTTATCCCCTGAATTCCTTATATCACTGAGTACGGAAGCTCTCCAATACCAGATTCTATTCTTCTAAACCACCTGTTAGTAGCTCACTCAAGGTGTAATTTGGTCGAATGCTTTATCTTTTGTGCATTATACATTGATCCTAGTAGTTAGACTCTTAGCTTAAGGTCCACTTTTTATTGTTGTTTATACACACAATCGCTACATAGAATCCCTCTGCAAGGTCTTGTGTTCTCTACTTTTTTTTATGAATTATTCGACTATTACTTATCTCCTAACTCAATACTAGCATTTGATTGAATCAAAAAATTAATTCAGTTGGCTACCTAAACAATCTATCAATCAATCATAAATGTTCTAATTAGTATAAACAATCAATAATCATGTGAAGAACTTCAAAATAGATTTATATAATAACTCAAATCATGTCTAAACTTAGAACTCGTCCCCAATCACTTAGAAGTTTATCTACTCATGGTACTAACAAAACCCATGAGTTTCATATGATAATATAAAAAAAGAATAGCTATGGTGATGAATCGCTCCAAAACCCTAACTTTTCTTCTCTTGAGTTCTCTTCTCCAATGGCTTAATTAAAGATTAAAAGATTCTTGATAGAAATTCTCCTTTTATAGGTGTCCAAATTGTGGAAGTGCCCGTGCGTTAAATCCCGATGAAATAGCTGCAAAGACTTGCCAAAAAAACACCAAAATCTTGTAAAACTCGTGTGAATACAAAAGCTACGGCCAAACAGTCTTCATGGGCATGGATATGAATAGTAAAACGCATCCCATTTACCCTGGCTGAGCTTGTCAGTTCCATCAAACTAACAAGCTAGTCTTCTCTTTCAGTTGTCAGTTTCGTTCGACTGACCAATACCACGGATACTCTTCTTTCCGTAAAAATAAATTTTCCCTGAGTTTTGATTTTTCCTCCGTTGGAATATCGGCTAGATATCCCTCCGCGAGAATATTTTCTACCTGACTTCTGTAGTTTCTGTCGTCAGTTTCACGGACTCTCGACTATCCGTGAAAATATAATCACATGCATAATTGGGAATGAAGAGAGAGAAAATGTACGACTCCTTGTCTCTCCTGAATTGTATCTTTTTTTTCTAATTCTGATCATATGGATCACCGAAAGAAAGAGTCGCAAATCGAAAGAAGGTTTGTGGATATAGAGAATAAATCTTATGAGATCTTAAACCACTTGGATAATAATAATCGAAAGATCAAAGGGTTTCTATGTATGTTGCTAGGATACTAAAACAGGGGTGTCATGGCTTATTAATATTTTGTGGGAAGCATTATCTGGGATCAGAAATCCAACAAAAAAGTTTTTCTGGAGAAAGCCATTTGGTAAAGATCTTTTCCATGTAATCTATTGCCAAAATTCTCACGGTAACTTCCTTGCTATTGACTGGTACACAGGGAATCATAATGATAGACCACATCATTTGATTGTACCTGAAGGCAAGGAAGGACAAGGGTGGAAGAGCTTTAAAGCTTCTCTAGAACTGAGTCAGAAGAGGGAGAAGGCAGCCTCATTGAATCAAACATCACATAACATACATCATAAAAGCTCTTGGCCTAATCTCTCTTACAAAGAATCTGTCTTGAATGAAAAACAAATGCAAAATGTATATGTGCAAAGAGAAGTCTACAGTAGTAGGGGGTTAGTGGCATTAATTTTAACTCTAGAACATCAAAGGGGGGAGCTTTAAATGTTCATGGTGATGATGGAAGAGTACTGGGTGGGTGGAAAACAGCAATAATATGTGAAGTTCAACCTTATCCTGCAGATTGGAGGATGGTAGCAGACCGGATCAAAGCTGTATTTCATATTGGTGGTGTTTTAAAGGTTAATCCTTTTAAGAAAACGATGGGTGTTTTCTGGATTGAAAATCAGACCAGCTACAAGACTATTATTGAACAGAAGACAATTCCTTTTCTTGAAGGTACAATTTCTTTTCAAATTCGGTGGCCATCTGTTAATGGAGAATCTGTTTTTCTTGAACAAAATGAGTGTTGGGTCAATCTTAGAGGTGTCCCTTTTCATTTATGGGCATACCAAACAGCAGAAGAACTACTTCGCCCATGGGGAAAAATTGTCAAAGTGGTTGATAGATGTTTAGTTGGGAAAGATCTCACAGGGATTAAAGTGCTAATTAGAGGGAATTCTCTCGTTGATAAACTTCCTAGAGCGCTGGAACTCGTTAAAGATGGTATTAATTACAAAATTGCAGTCTCTATTATCTTTCCCGGTGAGTTCATCGATCATCAACCGTATAAGAGCGTCGGAGAAGATGAAGTATTTCAATTGCACGTGGCAGAAAATCATCAGTCCAGGAGCAAACAAAAGGTGGTAGAGCACGAAATCACTGGTCACTCATCACAAGTTGGGGGTGAACATTTAAAGATGGGTGAACAAAAGGGTCATTTAATGCACAAACCTACTCCGTCAGGGAACAGTGATAGTACTTCTGGCAATAAGACCGTTCCACCTGTTGGAAACAGTTTGACTTCAAAAACCAAAGGAAAAAGGAGTACGAGACGAAAGAATAATGGGACACATCGGCAAACTAGTGGGACACCTGGTTCATTCTCAAGCAGAAACATCTTCACGTGCAAACCTAGTGCTACTCAAGTTTGGCGACAAAAAGAAACGGGACTGGGAATTCTTGGACCAAAACCAATTGAAGTTTTTAACTCGTCCAAGGACCCAGAAATGAGGAATACTGAAATTCTTCAAAATATGGTTAAAGGAAAATTGATTATCAGCGAGGGTTTCAAAGGCATACTCAATTCCCCGTGTCCAAGTACTTCGATACCAACTATTTCTTCTCCCATTGATCTCCATAATCGATTTTCTGTGCTTACGCCTGAATTACAAAATAATCTAATCGAAGATGATAGTATTGTGCAAGATGAAGAGCTACTCTCGACAACTCCGCTCAATCAGATGGATCCAAATAACTCAATTGGTGAATCACACAGGGTGATTGATGGGGGTTCTGATAGAGGGGTAACTAGAGATCAGCACCAATCTTATCAAGAACAAAACAGTAGAGAGGTAAGTATCATAGAGAGTGAGGAAGCTCGATTAGAAAAAGAACATTTGATTTTCGTTGTTCAATCAGTGATGGCACTTTTCGGCATTGCACAGCATGAGAAGGGGAAAGAAGTTGATGAAATTATTAATCGTCCAGTGAGGGAAATAAAGCAAAGAAAATTAGTACGGAAGGAGAAAAAACATCAAGCTATAAGGGAACTAGATGAGGAGATTCTAGATGAGGGACTGGAAGGGGCAAGATTACTTCTTATGGATTCTGAAGAAGTCATACTAGAGAATACTTCCCCGGAGGAGGACGGCACAGAGTCACCTAATAACACGCTAATCACCACTAGCGCTACAAAAGTGTTGCGGGAGACAAACAGGTTAGTGTGCTCTATGAGTAACCTAGTTCCTTGTAGTTCTAAATTGGGCAGAAGAGTGGGCAATAGGGGCAGGAAAGGTTATATATGAATGCAAACATTGTTAATTGGAACATTAGGGGGGCAGGGGATGCGAGTAAGAGGGCTATTATTAATGAAGCATTATTGAGAAGTAAACCAAATGTTGTTGGTTTACAAGAAACTAAGACAGAGGTTATTACACAAAGATTTTGTAGAGAATTATGGAACAAGAATGGAGTTCAGTTTTGTTATGTTCCATCGCAAGGGGCTTCAGGTGGTATGTGCATCATGTGGTTGGAAGATGAGTATGAATTATTAGACACATTAGAAGATCAGTATACTCTTTCATGTATGTTTAAATCTATAAGGGATGGGACGGAATGGTTTGTTACTGGGGTATATGCACCAAATGATAGAGTGCATAGAAGGAGAGTTTGGAGGGAGATTGCTAGTGTTTTGGGAGTCTGGGATATACCGGGGTGTGTTGTAAGAGATTTCAACACAATTCTCTTTGTCGAGGAGAAGAACAGAGATATTACCGCTAACAGAGGTATGGCTGAATTTTCAAATTTCATCTCGGACTGTGATCTGTTTGACCTTCCATTATATGGTGCTCACTACACTTGGTCGAACTTTCAAGAAGACCCAATTTGTTGTAGGCTTGATCGTATGTTAGTTAATAGAAAATGGGAGGAGATTTTTCCTGACACCACACAAAGAGCAATACCTAGACCCACTTCTGATCACTACCCATTGCTACTTAATAATCATGGGATTATTGTTGGTCACTTACCTTTCAAGTTTGAGATCATGTGGATGGAAGACAACTCACTTATGATTTGATCAAGGGGTGGTGGGAAGGGTACGAAGTTTCTGAAAATCCGGGGTACATCTTCTGGAAGAAATTACAATTGCTCAAGGGAGATTTAAAGAAATGGAACTGGACACATTTTGGCAGTACTAAGAGAGTGATGGATGACATTTTGGCCAACATTCATATTATTGATCAGAAGGATGAAGCTCGTGAAGCGACATTGGAGGATAGATTGGATAGAATCAACCTTAAAAACGACTTTAAAAAATGGGCTAGACTAGAGGCTTTGAGGCTGAAAAGTAATGCGAAAGACAAGTGGGTGGACGAGGGCGATAACAATACTGGGTATTTTCATAGGTGTGCGAACCAGAGGAGAAGGTGGAACTTCATTAGTTGTTTGGTAATTGATGGGGTATTACATGATGATAATATTGTAATTAAGGGCCACATTGATGATTATTATACTGGGTTGTACAAGGAAAATAGTTCTCAGAGACCATTTATGGAGGATGTTCGCTTCTCATCAATCTCTCCGGACGAAAATGCCAGATTAGAAACACCAATTACCGAGGAAGAAATTCTAGGAACTATTA
Organism: Papaver somniferum; assembly: GCF_003573695.1. Classification (NCBI taxonomy): domain Eukaryota; kingdom Viridiplantae; phylum Streptophyta; class Magnoliopsida; order Ranunculales; family Papaveraceae; genus Papaver; species Papaver somniferum. The sequence continues at coordinate 40,732,766 of NC_039367.1, read as the reverse complement.
AGGAAATGGAGCATGATAAGGCTCCGGGACCTGATGGGTATCCAATAGAGGTGTTCACTAGATATTGGAAGATTTTGGGGGAGGATTTTATGAAGGTAGTGAAGCATTTCGAGTTAACTGGGTCATTGGATTGGAGAATAAACAACACCTTTGTTACACTAATACCAAAAAAGGAAACAGTTGAGGTGGTTAAGGATTTTAGGCCTATTAGCCTGATTAATACATCATATAAAATCATTGCTAAGACGTTGGCGATGAGACTAAAACAAGTACTTCCTAGTCTGATATCAGACACCCAAAGTGCATTCGTAGCTGGGAGACAGATTACTGACTGCATATTACTCGCTAATGAATGTATGGATACAAGGATGAAACAAAATGAAGTTGGATGGGTGATGAAGTTGGATGTGGAGAAAGCGTATGATAAGGTGAACTGGAATTATCTACTTAAGGTAATGGAGAGGATGGGGTTTGGTTTTACCTGGAGGAATTAGATTTGTTCTTGCATATCCCATGCACACTTTTCTGTCTTGGTTAATGGGGTGCCGGGTGTTAATTTTAGGAGCTCTAGGGGACTTAGGCAAGGGGACCCCTTGTCTCCATTCTTATTCACCATGGTCATGGAAGGGTTCTGTCGGATGATCGCTAGAGCTGAAGAAAATGGTTGTTTATCTGGATTTAAGGTCACTCTGGATGGACCTGTTGTTTCGTACTTGCTTTTTGCTGACTACATTTTACTCTTTAGCGCAGATAAGTCTCAAAGTTTACATACTATTAGGGCAATTTTAACCTGTTTTGAGTTGGTGTCGGGACTAAGTATAAATCTGACGAAAAGTACAGCAATTAGTATTGGAGATACTACACATGACGAGTTTGTGGAAGATGTTCTCGGTTGTAATCTCGAAAATTTTCCTTTCAAGTATTTGGGAATGCCAGCAGGGGCTCAATATAGGTGCAAGAAGATTTGGGACATGGTAGTGGAGAGTGTGGAGAAAAGATTAGAAGGCTGGAAAAGAAGGTATCTCTCGTATGGTGGTAGATTGGTACTTATTAAGAGTGTTTTATGTGCACAGGCAGTCTACTTGATGTCTGCCTTCACAATTCCTCCTCCCGTAGCAAAGAAGATCGAAAGAGCAATGAGAACTTTTCTTTGGGGAACTAAAGATGGTAGAAATAGAACTGCACTGGTGGCATGGCACAAAGTATGTCATAGTAAACAAGAGGGAGGGTTGGGGATAAAAGTTATATCAGTGATGAATGATGCATTACTGTGCAAGTGGCTATGGAGATTCTCAAATGAACCGGAGGAACTGTGGATAAGATTTGTTGAGGATAAGTATGGGTGTGA